>NC_049203.1:3982567-3990067 GCF_013347855.1 Anguilla anguilla
GGGGGGGTGGGGGGGGGGTGATTGGTTGGGGGGGGGGGGGGGGGGTAGGAGTCAGGAAAGGGGGGAGACACGGGTTATCTCCAGGGGGAGAGGTGCCGGAGTCGGAGGAATTAGAGAGCTAATCCTGCCTCTTAACTTCAGTGGGCCTCCCAATTTCTGGCTCTGTTCCTGTGTAGGTCTCTTTCTCTCTCTCTCTCTGTCTCTCTCTTTGTCTGTCTCTGTCTTGCTATCTGTCTCTCCATCTCTCTCTCTCTCTCTCTCTATCTGTCTCGGTCTTGCTGTCTGTCTCTCTCCCCCAATCTGTCTGTCTGTCTCTCTCTGTCTGTCTGTCTGTCCATCTGTTTCTGTGCCGGTCCTCGTGTATCCCTCAAACTTTCCCAGACTGTCTGTTACATTCAAAATAAAATGTTTATTGGAATGTGAAACGTTTTCATTGCCAAAGCATATATCTAATTGTAACAACACTTAATAATGACTAAGGGGGGGGGGGGTAATTGAAAAACGCAGAATAATTGGTATGCATAATAAATAATAAATGGCAGAAGACAAAGATAATTAAAATTAAAAAGCAGTGATTTATATAAGGTTGCCAGATTTCCTGCTGTCTGTTAGTCTCCCTGGCCTCTCCCTCTCTCTCTCTCTCCCCCTGATGTGATTGGTCGGTGGATATGATTGAGAATTTCCATGCTGGGAAAGGAAAAAAAATGGATATTTTGTTAAAAACAGTCTACTTAATGGAATTAAAAAGTGAGGCAGCAACAGCATCAGTGGCACTTTAGATCAGAGATAAAAACTTGATGGCAGAGTGGCCCCAAGTTCTGTTCAGCACTTAAGATGATGTCTCTCTCTCTCTCTCTGTCTCTCTCTCTCTCTCTCTGTTCCCCTCTCTTTCAGTTCAGTTCTTTCATTCTCTATGTCTCCTTTTTTCTCCCTCTCCCTCTCTCTCTATCTTTGCACAAAGGTCTGAGCAGAAACTTGCTTTAAAAGCTGAACGCTGAACGCTTACCCCGCAGGGAGCAGTGCTAGCCTCTCTGGCTCTGAAATGGGGAGGGGGGGGTAGGGGTCAGCTTGAGACTGTCCTAAAAGAGGCCTGGGGGTTCAAGAAGAAATGCTTCTCAGCTGGGGTGCTGTTCAGGACGAGAGGCAGCACCAGCATCAGTAACAGCATCACAATCAGCATCAGTAACAGCATCACAATCAGCATCAGTAACAGCATCAGCATCACTAACAGCATCAGTAACAGCATCAGCATCACTAACAGCATCAGTAACAGCATCACAATCAGCATCAGTAACAGCATCAGCATCAGTAACAGCATCAGTAACAGCATCAGCATCACTAACAGCATCAGTAACAGCATCACAATCAGCATCAGTAACAGCATCACAATCAGCATCAGTAACAGCATCAGCATCACTAACAGCATCAGTAACAGCATCAGCATCACTAACAGCATCAGTAACAGCATCACAATCAGCATCAGTAACAGCATCAACATCAGCATCAGTAACAGCATCAACATCAGCATCAGTAACAGCATCACAATCAGCATCAGTAACAGCATCAGCATCAGTAACGGCATCACAATCAGCATCAGTAACAGCATCACGATCAGCATCAGTAACAGCATCACGATCAGCATCAGTAACAGCATCACAATCAGCATCAGTAACAGCATCACGATCAGCATCAGTAACAGCATCACAATCAGCATCAGTAACAGCATCACGATCAGCATCAGTAACAGCATCACAATCAGCATCAGTAACAGCATCACGATCAGCATCAGTAACAGCATCACAATCAGCATCAGTAACAGCATCACAATCAGCATCAGTAACAGCATCAGCATCAGCATCAACATCAGCATAACTAACAGCATCAGTAACAGCATCACGATCAGCATCAGTAACAGCATCAACATCAGCATCACTAACAGCATCAGTAACAGCATCAGTAACAGCATCAGTAACAGCATCACAATCAGCATCAGTAACAGCATCACAATCAGCATCAGTAACAGCATCACGATCAGCATCAGTAACAGCATCACAATCAGCATCAGTAACAGCATCATCATCATCGGGAGAAATGCGCATCCCGCGAACATTCCGGGGATCGATCCACGCATCCATTTTAGAGCGCACCCACACCGTAATGAAGTTAAAGGCTTGTATAAATAACAATAATAAAAAAAGGGGATCCAGATTAGTTTTCAATGGAAATGCCATTTTCCTCCCCTCGCCAACTTGCGGTATTGATTTGAGAGGTTATTAGAGTTCTTATTTTATTTCAGATACCATTATTTTTTTCACTTTTATTCTGTCCTCACCACAAAACTCTCATATCTTTTTAGGTCAGCTCTGAGCCCCCCCCCCCCCCCCCCCCCCCCCCCCCCCCCCCCCCCCCCCCCCCCCCCCCCCCCCCCCCCCCCCCCGCCCAGGTAGCGATGTCTGTGCATGTGAAGAGGCATACATTACAAATGTGTGGATACTGTGTGTGTGTGTGTGTGTATGTACATGAGTGTATGTGTGTGCCTGTGTGTGTGTGTTTGTGTGTCTGTGTGTGTGTACATGAGCGTATGTGTGCGTGAGTGTGTATTTGTACGTGAGTGTATGTGTGTGCCTGTGTGTGTACATGAGTGTGTGTGTGCGTGCCTGTGTGTGTGTGTGTGTATGTTTGTGTGTACATGAGTGTACGTGTGCCTGTGTGTGTGTGTGTGCATGAGCGTATATATGTGTATGTGTGTGTTTTTATTGCCAGGGGCAACCAGACCACAATAATTGAATCCTCTTCTCTGTCTCTGCCACTCAGTCATTCTGTTATACAGGTGACTGTTGGTCAAGACACACACACACATACACACACACATATGCTCATGTGCAAACACACACACACACACACACATACACACACACATGCTCATGTGCAAACACACACACACACACACACACATATATAAACACACAAGTGCATGTTTTGAAGCACACAGACACACACGTGCACACACACATCAACAGACACACACATGCACACACACACACACTTGACCTGATTAAATCTCCACTACACACCACTGGGGTTTGTCCTCCCCCCCCCCCTCGCCGCCCCCCCCCCCCCCCCCCCCCCCCCCCAAATGTAATTTCCCCCCGAGACGATGAAATATACATTAAGCACGCCGCTAGCCCTCAGGAGCGGCCCTGCGCTGTACGACGTGTCATCTGCCCGCCCAACGGGGAAAAAAGAAGAACGAACGAAAGAAAGAAAGAAAGAAAAGAAGACGGCGGTGTCTGTATTTCCCAGAGTGGAGAGAGGGAGCGAGGGAGGGAGAGAGGGAGAGAGAGAGAGAAAGGAGGGGGGAGCGGTAATATCACACGTTTTAAGCGGCGTGGAAAGCCGTCTCCGACGCGCTGACTAATGATGTGTGGAGAAGGCGGGAGCTCCAGCTATTGTTTTAGCGGGAGTTTAATAACGGAGGCCCGCAATGAAGCCAATTACATTTCGGCCCCAGATTAGAGCGACACTGACGGTGAACATCGACCGGAATCATATTAATTCCACAGCAGCAGCCAAAAAATAATGATTTTTTTTTTTTTTTTTTTTTTTTTTTTTGGTGTGCAATGCGCAGTACACTCATAATGAAAAGTGCTCGCTGTTTTTTTTTATTGCGCGATTAGTTTGGCTGGATAAATATTACTCCCTCGGTTTTGTGTGTGCACCCCTGTGTCTCACAGATGGCCAATGTCACTAAACCTCATGCTTTTCCTTTAATGCCCCTCCACACACACACGCACGCACACACAGGCGCACACACACGCACACGCGCACACACATATGCACTCACACATTCACAAACGTACATACACGCGTTCACACGTACACAATTGCGCACACTTGCTCACACACACGTGCACACAAACTCACATACAGAGAGAGAGAGGGAGGGAGAGCAGACAGAGAGAGTGAGTGAGAGGGAGTGAAAGAGCGGGAGAGCAGAGGGAAAGAGAGGGAGAGCAGAGAGAGTGAGAGAGAGAGAGGGAGAGCAGAGCGAGTGAAAGAGAGAGATAGAGGGAGAGCAACACAGTGAGAGTGAGAGAGAGAGAGAGGGAGAGCAGAGAGAGTGAGAGAGATAGAGGGAGAGCAGAGCGAGTGAAAGAGAGAGATAGAGGGAGAGCAGAGAGAGTGAGAGAGAGAGAGAGGGAGAGCAGACAGTTGGCAGCGACTTCATCACCTGCAGTGGATCCGCTCAGCTCCATTATCTGTGTCATTAACACTGGGCATTAATGCTGGAGACTAAGAGCGATGGATTCCCCTTAATGACCCGGTGCAGCCTGAGCCAGTGCACCCCACCCCACCCCCCTTCCCAGTCCGATAGGGCCCTCAAAACTGCCCCACCCCCCTCCCCAATCCAATAGGGCGCTCAGAACTGCCCCACCCCCTCCCCACTCCAATAGGGCCCTAGAAACTGCCTCACCCCCTTCCCCATTCCAATAGGGCCCTCAAAATTGTCACACACCCCTCCCCAATTCGATAGGGCCCTCAAAAGTGCCCCACCCCCCTCCCCATTCCAATAGGGTGCTCAAAATGGTCACGCACCCCTCCCCATTCTGATAGGGCCCTCAAAACTGCCCCACCTCCCTCCTCATTCTAATAGGTCCATCAAAACGGTTTGTTACTGAACTTACTGTTCTACCAATGAATGTTAGTCTTTTCTTCACCATGCTTTTAAAAGGGGGGTGTCACTTTCCTGTGATATCTCAAACTCTGCGTCTTCTCTCTCTCACATACACACACACACTCACTCTCTCTCTCTCTCTCACATACACACACACACACACACTCACTCTCTCACACACACACACACACGCACTCACTCTCTCTCACACACACGCACACACACACACACACACAAGATGCCCAGGGGTCAGTCCCAGTTTATCCCAGCAAAAGGATCTCTGCTCGGACATTGCTGTTCCACGCCCCCCCCCCCCCCCACCCCCGCACCCCCCTCCCCCTAACAGCTGTTCCTGGGCTTCCTGCCCCCCCCTCCACTCCCCCCACACCTCCACGTTCTCACCCTCAGGGGGGGTCTGTTTCACGTCCTCCAGGTCCGGCCCCGTCGCAGTCGTCCCCCCCCCCCCACCACCCCCCTCGGCCATATGTCTGGGTATTACATCTCTGTAAGTAACAATATTTGGGTTTTTGCCGTAATCAGATTGGTGTGGGGGCCGCAGAGGATATGATAAGTGGGGGGGGGCGATCTCATTAGGCCGGGGTGGAGATGGATACCGCTCATCGCTGGACGGGGAGAGGGATGAGGGCAGTTTACCCATTCCGCACATTAAATCTGAAATAACAATTCTACTAAGAGCATCTCTGTCTCTATCTCTCCCTCCATCTCTATCTCTCCCTCCCTCCCTCCCTCCCTCGCTCCCTTGTTTTTTTTTTTTTTTTTACTATGCTCCAGAAGGAGCGTGCAGGCCAGTCATTTGGCGAAACTTTTTTGCGAGCGCGTAGGACACGGTCCCCTGTGAAGCGCAGGCCCCCCGGGGGGGGGCAGGGAGCACAAGATAACCAACAGCCCTGTCCAATACACTACCTGGGGGGGTAGGGGGGGGGGTAGGGAGAGAGAACGGGAGCCACTCCACTCCCCTGTTTTACTCTTATCTTATTGACGCTGCTGCCGTCTCACTTTTTAACTCCATTAATTGGATTTCCCCTTTAACCGATTCACCGTTTTTTTTTTTCTTTTCGTTTCGTTTTTATTTTGGTTTCTTTTGTTCCAATTTGGAAACAAAAGCCCCGATCACGTTCGCGGACCCGCCTTGCATCGGCACAGCGTTCTCCACGCGCTTGGTTTGGGGGGGGGCGGCGGGTGGAGGCGGGGGGAGGGGGAAGCGCAGCCAATCAGATTGAAGAGCGGGTTTGCCCAACCGCCATTTCTCTGCGCCCTGATTGGTGCAGACGACGTGCCGGACGGCGGGGCAGACAGGGCAGGCGGGGTGTCTCTTAAACATGGCGATGTTGAGCCCCCCCCTGAAGAGTGAACTTCCTCCCCTCCGAGCATCACTATGACCAGTAACGTGTTGCCCTGGGAAACGTCCAGCCCATGTCAGTGCAGGGCGGCAGTGTGGCATAATGGGAAAGGCACTGGCCTTTGTAACAGGTTTGATTTCCAGGCAGGACTCTGCCATTGTACCGTTGAGCGAAGGCACTTAACCTGCACTGCTTCAGTATGTATCCAGCTGTATAAATGGATGCAGTGTAAAATGCTGTATGTAAAAAGTTGTGTAAGTCGCTCTGGATAAGAGCGTCCGCTAAATGCCTGTAATGTATTGTAATGCAATGCGTCAGCACCAGCACATTCAGTATTCACTTACAGCCCAGGCACTGAAAGCTTTCTTCAGCAGAACGTAACACGTGGTGGTCCAAATGTGTTTATTTTTAAAAATCTGGCTGCCTGCATTTTTCCAGGGCTCGGTGAAGAAAGAATTAATTAAAAGAAATCATTTCACTCAGTTTGTTTTTTTTTCCAGTCCTGTGTTGATGCATAATAAACATATTTTCAGTGTCCTATTAATAGTTTGTGAAACCATACGGTTTGGTTTCAAAATGATATCGCAATCAAAATGTAAGAACTGTAATTAGAAGATGGCCAAAAGTATGTGGACACCTGAAATCCAACTTCTCATCCAAAATTATGGGCATTAATATGGAGTTGGTCCACCCTTTGCTGCTATAACAACTTTTCTGGGAAGGCATTATACTAGATCTTGGATGTTGGATGTTATAATAGATTGCTGCTGGGATTTGCTTCCACTCAACCAGAAGAGCATTAGTGAGGTCAGGCACTGATTGGGCGATTAGGCCTGGCTAGCAGTTGGCTTTCCAACTGATCCCAAATGTGTTGGATGGGGTTGAGGTCAGGGCTCTGTGCAGTCCTTCCACTCCATTTTCGACAAAACCATTTCTGTATGGACCTCGCTGCGTGCCCGGGGGTACTGAAGCGGGAAAGGGCCTTCCCCAAACTGTTGGGGAAGCACAGAACCGTCTAGAACGTGATTAAGCATTAAGATTTGCCTTCACTGGAACGAAGGGGTCTAGCCCCAAACCATGAAAAACTGCCCCAGACAAAGTTGTGTCCAGATACTTTTGGTCATATAGTGTACTTTCGGCACACAACCACTCAAAGGAGAAAGGAGAGGAGGAAAGTGGCATTTTTTATTTATTAATTAATTTTTTAAAACTTGGCATAAATTCTGTTCTTTGCCGAACTTCAATTTATGCACTTTGGTTAGTCGCCCTGGATAAGAGCGTCTGCTAAATGCCTGGGTGTAGATGCCATCAGGTGAAAGAGCAGTACTGTGGTAACGTTGTGTAGTTTGGGGGTGCCCTGGTTTTATAGTACTGTATGTGTGTGTGTGTTTGGGGGGTGGGGGTACATGGCTGCAGGCCGGTGGTTGTGTTTTGGGGGGGGGGGGTGTGTGTGTGTGTGTGCTT
>NC_049203.1:4000067-4032567 GCF_013347855.1 Anguilla anguilla
TACATGCACACACACACACACACACACACCCGCACGTACATGTGCATGCACAGAAGCAAGCAGACACACACACACACACACACACACACACACAGGCATACACACATTCATGTACACACACACACACACACACACACACACACAAACACACACATGCACACACACACTCATACTCACCCGCACGTACATGCACACACACACACACACACACACACACACCCGCACGTACATGTGCATGCACAGAAGCAAGCAGACACACACACACACACACACACACACAGGCATACACACATTCATGTACACACACACAGACACACACACGCACATATTCACGCACACACACGCACACTTCCATGACAAAATATTTTCTGTACAGCAAATTACTTGGCAATGCAGTTAGCTTTCATATAAAGTGAAAGTTTTTATATAGGTTTCACTTTGATGCCCCTTGCATTTTGAATATTTTTAATGAACGGATGCACACTATAACTGAACTTCCACGAATCACAATGGGCTAAATGAGTTCTCTTAAAATGAATTGTAATTGTCAATCTTGCATGGCAGTGACAAAGTTTTTTTTTTTTTTAATTTTTTTTTTTTTTTTTTGGTGCGTGTGTTTACTTTCATGTCAAAGCTCATAATTGGCCTATTTAAAGTTTCCCGGTTGGGCCCAGTTCAGCCCAGAACATTCTAATATAGACTCATTTTAGTTTCCCTCGTGGCTGACAGCAGTCCCAGGTCATCTGGCTAAATCAGGAATTTCTCTGTTCCACAGAACGTGTTTCCAACAGCACAGCTAATTGGCAAAAATAAGGAGTAGTGTTGGACTCTGTTTATAGGCTTGGCTTCAGATCACATCTGTGTCAGAACTGCTTTTGATGGACCTCTTTTTCACTTTTTCATCTAAGCTTTTTAAAGTCGGCGGCTGGTGATTCCCCCCCCCCCCCCCCCCCCCCATTTAATGTGTGTTGGTAAAAGTGTGTCACAATAATTGAGGCGAAAATCCGGGTTGTACAGTCGGTGATGTATTTTCTATTTGCCAAGAGTTCCTAATTACTGTTTATTTTCAAGGGTTTTTTTTCCCCTGTCGTTTTTTAAAGGGGTTGGACTTTTTACTTTCTGGAAAAATAAAGAAAAAAAGTTTATGGCCTCTGTGCCAGCGACTGCTAAAGCCTGCTTAGTCATAATGGTGTTGTGTACCGAAGAAAACCTCGACAGTTAGTTATTCCATCTGAATCGGTTTGTTTGATCAAATCTGTATGCTGTGCTGGAGTCTCTCAGTGTGACTGGGAGAGTTTTTACCCCTGATTCTCTCAGTGTGACTGGGAGAGTTTTTACCCCTGAGTCTCTCAGTGTGTCTGGGAGAGTTTTTACCCCTGAGTCTCTCAGTGTGTCTGGGAGAGTTTTTACCCCTGAGTGGGGTTCCTAAGCCATCACAGCATCAGAGTGGGGCACTAGATTTCTTTCAATAATGTGATGGATTTAACCTACACAAAAAGTCAGATACACACACGCATGCACACACTCTCTCTCACACACATTCATGCACACACACACACTCTTTCTCTCTCCCTCACACACACACACAAATATATATTCATGCACACACACACACTCTTTCTCTCTCAGTCACACACTCATACACACATATTCATGTACACCACACACACGTGCTCACACACAGTTACACAGAGCTCTGTTTGTGTTAGCATGAAGATACTAGCTGTGGTAGCTTGTGCTATAGAACACTAATTGCCATTCATTACAGTGTGTGTGTGCATGTGCCTGTGCTTGTGCAGATGCGTGCGTATGTGTGTGTGTGTGTGTGCGTGCTTGTGCAGGCGTGTGTGTGTTTGAATCTGGCAGATGGCTCATGGCTACTGTTTACTTTGGACCGTGCTTCCTCCAGATCACTTTGAGGCTACGGGGGGAGTAAGTTCTTTAATGTGTTTTAAAATTCAGCCCCATGCGGATTGAACAGGAGTAATTTATGTCTGCCAGCATCAGCAAACAGACTCACGGGGAGATGGGAGAGATGGAGTGATTGAATGATGGAATGATAGACAGAGGAGTGATTGCGTGTGCATATGAGAGAAAGCAGACCGTTGGGCAAAGAAGAGGTACATAGTGCACTCATAATCTCTCTAAATTGAACTCTTTCTCTTCCGCCCATCTCTCTCTCATCTCCTCATCTCTCTCTCTCTTTTCTCTGTCTACTGCTTTCACTTCCGTCATTTCTACACCCCTCTCTCTCTCTCTCTCTCTGCCTCTGACCCTCTTCGAGTTATGAAGGCCTAATATGAATTCCCAAGTATCAAACATATTATCATGCAGTACCACACTCCATTACAGAGTACCATAGAATACCACATTCCATTACAGAGTAACATAGAATACCACAATCCACTACAGAGTACCATAGAATACCACAATCCACTACGAAGCACTGTAGACTACCACATATGAATCACTACAGTGTACCATAGAGTACCACAACATTGTACAGAATCACAGAGTAGCACGCAGAACTACTGAGTACCATAGTGTACCTGCAGTGCAAATAGTTTGCTATAGAGACTTGTGCTCATAATAAACAAGTCATTATAAGTAGACAAGGCTGACATACATTGCAGGGAGAGATTGCAGAATCTTACTGATCATTACTGGCTTTGCAGACATACAGAATTAACTGCATTTAGAATTGCGGAGGCATTTCTGGAAGCATCTTCAAAGCCTGGCTAGTGCTATATTTACTAGTACCATCCGGCAGTGGAAATGAGTCTCTCGCAAGCCTGTGCATGATCCCTAAAAACATATTTAATGTATCCAAGCGCAAACATGGACACAATTCAAGAGGTTCACATAAAAAAAATCTACAAAGTAAAAATATTTTCCAGAATTAACATGGAAAATATGTATTGACATGAGGTGAATTTTACTGATTTTATTTATTTATTTTTTTACTGGTATAGCACTTCTTCTTTGAACTTATTTTACTTTCTTAATTTACTGAGAAACCAGTCCTGTGGTGGAGTACAGAACCCCCACCCCCTGTGTCTGAAAACCATATCAATAAATGAACAAAATTGATTGTGTTTAGCGTAGTGTTCGGCTGTATCATTGGCAGCAAAAAAAAAGGAAAAAAAAGAAGGTTGTTTTCTTTCCTTTCGTCCTCGAGTTCAAACTCTCGCGCCAACTTCACCTCGAGCACAGGAATGACTGGACTGGACTGTTGGAACTGTTCAAGGTTATATTCACAGCTCACGCTTATATAGCTTAGACCAGGGTTGTCCGATCTTATTCGAAAAAAACGGTGTAGGTGCTGGCTCATGTTTTTGACATCTGATTCAACTAATTAACCAATCATAGTCTTCGATCAAGCCTTGATAAGTTGAATCAGATGCCTTAGTGCTGGGCTAAAACAAAAACCTGCACCCACCCCAGCCCCTTTTTTGGCTAGATTGAACACTCCTGGCTCAGACTATGCATAGTCAATTCATTCAGAAACATGCAGAGGGCAGACGAGAGATAGAAAAGTATAATTGGTTCCGGAACAAAGAAGCACAGCATAATATTTTTGACCTCAGCAATTAAGTGAAGTGAGTGAAACTGCAAGTTTGTTTATTTTTTATTTTCTGTTGCGCGACTCCTCCAAAGCTATGCAAATATGCACATTAAAAACTCGCTCTCTTTCCCGTAGGAAAAGACTTTCTTGCTAACATTTCCAACAACAAATTAGCCGCCTAGTCTGCTAAATAGAATAAAGTTTAAATTTAATTGTTTTTGTTAGCGTAGTGTTAACTCTACCCATTTAATGCTGCTAGTAATAAACTATTCAGAACATTATTTATGAAATGTTTATAATGTCTAGCCCTCTGTTAGCATTCTGCGCTGCCATGATTGTCAATTGAAGTGGCTATTTTTGCTCATTATTATTTTATCAGTCAGTTTATGTGTTGTTCCTTCTCATGCATACATTTGCATATATAGTAGCAGCAGTAACAGTGTAGCTAAAACACTTGTTAAAAAAGTTTGCGGTTGAATAATGAATCTTGGTCCACGCAGAGTGGTCTATGTTACTCTGTAGTGCTATTTTGCACCTGATGGCACTCTGTAGTGATACGTGGTACTCTAAAGTGCTATGTAGGACTTTATGGTACTCTGTAGTGCGAGGTTGTACGCTATGGTACTGTGTGTATATTCTGGAATGTCATCTTAGCCTATGGTGGATTCAGTTATTCTATGGTACTCTGTAGTGATTGATATGTGTTAGCCTATGGTACTCTGTAGTGGATTGCAGTATTCTATAGTACACTGTAATGCATTGTGGTACTCTTTATTATACTCTGTTGTGACAAATGGTAATCCATTGTACTCTGTAGCTTTATATGGTGCTCTTTGCTGCTGTGTAATGCTATGTAATACCCTTTTGTACTCAGTAGTACTATGTGGTACGCTATGGTACACTAGTGCTACTTGCATGCTGTGGCACTCTGTAGTGATTGATTTGTGCTACCCTATGGTACTCTGTAGTAGGCTGTGGTACTCTATGGTACTCTGTATTGGATTGTGGTACTCCGTAGTGATTGATATGTGGTACTCTATGGTACTCTGTAGTAGGCTGTGGTACCCTCTTGTACTCTGCAGTAGGCTGTGGTACTCTATGGTGCTTTTCATAGGCTGTGGTACTCTATGGTACTCTGTAGTGGATTGTGGTGCTCCGTGGTACTCTGCAGTAGGCTGTGGCACTCTATGGTACTCTGTAGTGGTTTGTGGTGCTCCGTGGTACTCTGCAGTAGGCTTTGGTACTCTATGGTGCTTTTCATAGGCTGTGGTACACTATGGTACTCTGTAGTGGATTGTGGTGATCCGTGGTACTCTGCAGTAGGCGGTGGTACTCTATG
Source organism: Anguilla anguilla (assembly GCF_013347855.1). Taxonomy (NCBI): domain Eukaryota; kingdom Metazoa; phylum Chordata; class Actinopteri; order Anguilliformes; family Anguillidae; genus Anguilla; species Anguilla anguilla. The sequence goes on from NC_049203.1 coordinate 4,004,972, forward strand.
GTACTCTGTAGTAGCATGTGGTACTCTATGGTACTCTGTATTGGATCGTGGTGTTCCGTGGTACTCTGCAGTAGGCTGTGGTACTCTATGGTACTCTGTAGTAGCATGTGGTACTCAACGGTGCTCTGTATTGGATCGTGGTGTTCCGTGGTACGTTGCATTGTTGTGCTTTCTCCGAGTCCAGATAAAATCCTGAGTCCTGAGGAACTCCGATAAAAGAGTCACAGGGAGAGGGGGGGAGCCACTCCAGGCGCGGGAGACTGAAAGATCTCCTGAGAAAGACGCGAGAAGGAGAAGAAGAAGATTAGACAGAATAAGGCAGCGGGGCGTGATGGAAGGAAGAAGAATGATGAGAACGGGGAGGTCATAATGAAAAGAAATAAAAACAAGGGAGGAGGAGGAAGAGAGAAATATGAGAAGAGAAAAAAAAAGAAGGACCAGAAGGACCCGGAGAGGAGTGATGAGAGAGGGAGGGAGAAAAATAATAATGAGGTACAGAAAAGAGAGGGAATGAGAGAGAGAGAGAGAGAAATGGGGAGAGAGAAAGAGAAATAGGAGGAAAGAGGTAGAGAGAGAGAGAGAGGGAGAGAGAGACAGAGAGAGGGAGTGGGAGAGAGAGAGAGAGAAAGAGAAATAGGAGGAAAGAGGTAGAGAGAGAGAGAGAGAGGGAGAGAGAGACCGAGAGAGGGAGTGGGAGAGAGAGAGAGAGGTGAAGAGAGGATGAGGAATGAGAGAAGGAGAGAGAGCGAGAGAGAGAAAAAGCCCTCAGCGTTCAGAACATTACAGTTTGATAATAAAGAGGTTCTGCACTGTCACACACAGCATTAGCTCGCTGTCAAACTGACCCCAAAGTGTCAACAAGTTAATAGCCTGGATATCGCCCATATTATTACTTGTCACCACCCGCGAAAGCTGACACACTAATAATTTGCAGGAACAAAAAAATAAATAAATTTAAAAAAAACAAAAACAAATGTATAAGTGTGTAAGGAAATAAAAGACTGCAGGAAAAGAAAAAGATTCATATCAGTAGGGGAGGGGAGAAAAGATAAGTGAGGAAGCGAGTGACCAGTTCTGGGGAACGAGTGTGTACGACAGGTATCGAAAAGACCCCCGTTTCTTTTATGTGATACAGTAAATCTCTATAATATCTGTGTGTGCGTTCGCGAGTGTGTGTGTGTCTGCGCCTGCGTGTGTGTGTGTGTATGTGTGTGTAAGGTAGACTATACAATGTTAAAGAGACTACATCAAATAATATACTGTAAATAATTCCAATACAGTAATATACTGCAGATAATATACAATGTAAAACTGTTAACGAATAGAAAAATTATTGAAGGCAAAAGTAACGTGGCTTTTAACAGGAATTTAACGGCGAGCCTTGTGAATGATCACAGTTATATTATGTCCGTGTGTGTGCGCGCGTGCCTGTTCACACATTGCTCAGAATGTAGCGCGCGGCCGCGTGTCTGTGACTGCGTCGTATTTCAGACGACCGGGAGTTCAAATTCAGTTGCCGCCACAAAAAAAAAAAACAGCTTTGGTACTGATGTCCCAAGTGCCATTAACAGTGTCCCCTCCACCCCTCTCCCAAAAACGAACGAACCGCTGGCGTGTTCCCATTTTACTCGCGTCACGTTCCAGCGCTGAGACCGGACCCATAGCCGCCTCCCACTCGCTAAACCACATCCAATCGCGTTTATTGATTAGGATCCAATCAGGTATCTCCAGCCCGCCCACCCCACCCCTTCTCCGCCCAAATATCCCCTCCTCCTTCATCTTTTTCTCTTTTTATTGTTTCTGCCTCTCTCTCTCTGTCTCTCTCTCTCTTTCCCCTTCTCATTCCTCATTCTTCCTCTCTCTCTCTCTCTCTCTCTCTCTCTCTTTTTTCCTCTGCACCTCTCTGGAGTCGATCCAGTATCTTTATTTATGCTGGCCTCAGCTCTTGCCTCTACTGTAAACACCAGATTTATCAGCCCCACATTTAATTAAACTGGAGAGTAATGGAAAAACTAATATGGATCCCGTCTTGTCCGCGAGGCCATTAGTGGGCCGGGGTTCCAGGTTCACAAAAAAGACACTTTAATGTGGAGGCACGTGAAGGGGCAACATTCAATTACACACGTTAACTGACACACGTCACGCACACGCACATACACACACGCACACACACGCACACACACACACACACACACGTACACGCAAGCGCGCGGCACGCCGACGCTCGAGGCTCAGAACTCCCAGAAGGCATTTCTGCCGGGCACGTCAGGAGTCCTAACGCGCAGTCCGGTCCAGCTGCGCCGTTGGTTCGCCTGCTGCCAGGGTACGTCAAACGGCCCCTCCTGTTTTTTTTCCCTCCCGTTTTTGAAACGTCCAATCACGTCCCCCGACTCACCTTCACTCTGGGCAGCGCGAGCTCTCCGCTGAAACGCGCGACGACGACGTTAGCCAGCCGTAGCTTAGCTCCGCGTCACAGGTGAGCGCGCACAGACATTGAGGAACGGAGTGTAGCACAGCGGGTAAGGAACTGGGCTTGTAACCGAAAGGTCGCAGGTTCGATTCCCGGGTAAGGACACTGCCGTTGTACCCTTGAGCAAGGTACTTAACCGAAATTGCTTTAGTATATATATCCAGCTGTATAAATGGATACAATGTAAAATGCTATGTAAAAAAGTTGTGTAAGTCGCTCTGGATAAGAGCGTCTGCTAAATGCCTGTAATGTAACATGACTAGGACGAAGCCGATTTATGTGCAGTTTGAGCAAACGGACGGACCGCGGCAGCCCAACTGGCCAGCAGGGGTCGCTGGTAAGCGACGAGAACATGGGATTCATTCCAAACGCCTATTTTTAACAACCTTGCATCTTTTCCTCGTGGCCTTTTCCTTGATGCGTGGCTCCACCCAACACAGGACACCAGGAAAGAGATGCGAGGATGGAGGTACGAGGACGGAGGAACCGAGACGGCACGTTATTGGGAAAACGGGACGTCCTTCGCTCAGTCAAGCGTCAGCTTGAAGCGACGTCAATCGCAGACGCGGCAGATGTGGAGACGCGGATCCGCAGATGGGTCGTTTCTACATCACGCGCTCCGAAAAAAAAAAGGCTTCCGAAAAAAAGGCCGCACTCGGGTATCCTCACTGTGAAGCATCCTCGCCCCTCCGAGGAGCATTTAACGGACGGGAAGGTCCTTAATTAAAGCTGGTGGACCTCGATTGATTCCTGGGTTACGCGAGGACGGATGGAGTGCGTGATTGGAATGAACCCTTCGGTCTTCCCTCCGGCCGGCTGAATGCCTCCCTCCCTGCAGGGCTGTGTGTGTGTGGGCGGCAGTGTGGCGTAATGGGTAAGGAGCTGGTCTTTTAAACTAAAGGTTCATAGGTTCAATTCCCAGGTTGGACACTGCCGTTGTACCCTTGAGCAAGGTACTTAACCTGCATTGCTTCAGTATCTATCCAGCTGTGTAAATGGATGCAGAGTAAGTGCTGTGTAAAAGTTGCGTAAGTCTCTCTGGATAAGAGCGTCTGCTAAAAGCCTTTAATGTAATGTAATGTAATGTAATGGCTGTCAGTGCTGGTCTAACACAGTCGGGATTCGATACGTCCTCGCCGCGCTCAGAATGGCGGGAACACCCCCCCCCCCGGCTCCTTCCCGCCATTTTCTAACACCGTTCTCCGGGGCTAGGCTAGGCTAACCTGCGACCGGTGGTTTCCGGAGGTTTCCGCGGTCCCGCAGGAGGAGTTTGTTGCAGGGAGGTAATGGCGGTAATGGCGGTAATGACACGCCGCGGCCGTGCCCTCCGCGCGCTGAACGCACGCGCCTCATTACAGGCCCGAGTCCCTGCGGCGACGGCCAATCACACGCCTCGGCGTGACGGCGGCTGTGTGTGCGTGTGAGAGAGAGAGTGTGTGCGTGTGTGCGTGTGAGAGAGAGAGTGTGTGTGGGTGTGTGTGTGTGAGACTGAGAGAGAGAGTGTGTGTGTGTGCGTGCATGTATGTGTGTGTGTGCGTGCGTGTGTGAGAGAGAGAATGTGTGTGGGTGTGTGTGTGTGAGACTGAGAGAGAGAGTGTGTGTGTGTGTGTGCGTGCATGTATGTGTGTGTGCGTGTGTGAGAGAGAGAATGTGTGTGGCGCGCGCGCGTGTGTGTGTGTGTGTTGTGTGCATGTGTGAGTCTGTCTGTATGTCTGTACGTGTGTGTGTGTGTGTGTGTGTGTGTGTGTGCTGTGCGCATGTGAGTCTGAGTGAAAAAAGAAATGAGCTTCTATTCTGCAGATGTAGGCAACCGTGAGAGAAACAGAGGGAGGCCGAGAGGAAGAAAGAGAATCTGTCTGAGGAAGATGGAGAGAGGGAGAAAAAACATAAAGATATGCAACGAGAGAGATCTCACACACATATTACATCACATACACATGCACACTCATGCGAACACACACTCTCTCTCTCACACACACACACACTCTCTCTCACACACACACACACACTCTCTCTTTCACACACACACACACACAAACACACTCTCTCACACACACACTCTCTCTCTTTCACACACACACACACACACACACTCTCTTTCACACACACACACACACAAACACACTCTCTCACACACACACACTCTCTTTCACACACACACACTCTCTCTCTTTCACACACACACACACACAGTCTCTCTCTCTCACACACACACACACACACTCTCTCTTTCACACACACACACACACACACTCTCTCTCACACACACACACACACACACACACACCCTTCCTCCTTGCCCCGGCTGCGCTGAGATGTTTTTAATGTTTGAGGGGCCTCTGCGCTGGGTGTTTTTTTTTTTCCGGCATGTCTTTAGCCGCCCTATTAAATATTTAGAGGACCCGGTTGGAGCGCTAAATTGAATCGCGGGGACCTTTTTTGGCAGCGGCGGGCTCCTATCTGAACCAATTAGGTGGAGACGAGGCTGACAGTAATGGGCGATATCTGCTCCTCCCTGGGGGGCCCAGACGCGATAGGGGCCGACAGGTACCAGGGGGCCCCCGCCTCGCCGCGGCCCCATTGGCCGACGCTCCTAATGCACAGACCGGCAGATAATGCTCCAGATTAGCGAGGGGACATTTATATCTCGCTAATCCAATCACGCCGCTCCGCTTTCCTACTCTTTTATTAGTGTTGTCTTTTCACTAATTCCCCCTATGGAGGGAGGGAGAGTGGGAGAGTATAGGTGAGAGAGAGAGAGAGAGGGGAGAGGGGGAGAGAGAGAGGACAGAGCGAGAGAGAGAGAGAGTGGGGGGAGAGATTGAGAGAGGGTGTTTATGGGGGAGAGAGAAGGAGTGAGAGGGGAAGAGAGAGAGGGAGAGTGAGGAGAGAGGGAGAGTATAGGTGAGAGAGAGAAAGAGAGAGAGGGGAGAAAGAGGGAAAGGGGAAAGAGGGAAGAGGGGGAAAGAGAGAAGACAGTGAGAGAGAGTAGGGGAAGAAGGGGAGAGAGAGCGAGAAAAAGGGGGACAGAGAAACAGAGAGTAGAAGAGAGAGAAAGACAGACAGAGAGAGGGAGAGCAACAAAAAGAGAAAGAAAGAAAGAGTGTTGGAAAGAAAGAGAGGAATAGAGTGGGTGTGTGAGTGGGGGAGAGGGAGAGAGGGACAAAAAGAAAGAAAGAGAAAGAAATAAAGAAAGAAAGAAAGAAAGAAAGAAAGAAAAAGAGAATGAGAGGAGGACAGAAAGGGAGAGGGAGCGGCATATTGCATTGCAGTTTGTTTAATGTGTTTATGTAAAACTTTGGCAAAGCATATATTGAAATATGTCATGCCAATAAAGCATCTTGAATTGAATTGAGAGAGAGAGAGAGAAGGAAGACAGAGGGAATGATGGAGAGTGAGACAGAGAAAGTAAGAGAGCAAGTCTGAGGAAGAGATATACTGGCCTTTGGCCACACGTCGCAAAAAAATAAAAAGGAAGTAATCGGAAACTCCACCGTTTGGTTGGCTTCTTATTTCTGAATTTAATTTAGGACCCACGGCAGAACTCACCCTAAATTCCTGTTCAAAGGTACGGGTTTGTTTATTGGATCATAACTAGGTTTAACACAACCCCTGAGAGCAGTATTTCACTTAAAACGCTCCGTCTTTGCTTTGTGCGATCTCGGTAGGGGTCATTTCAGGCTGTCATCCTGCTAAGGCACTGGGATGCTGGGCTTTGACAACCCCCCCCCCCCCCCCCAAAAAAAAAAAAAAAAACCTGACAGAGAATCCCGTTCCCGCTGTAGGGGGAAGAGGCGCTCCTCGGACAGAGCGCTGCAGTCATTAGGCATTCCTGCGAATAAGCCCGGGCTTTTCCGTGAAACCCAGAGCGAAGGAAACCGTCGGGGGCTATAAATAGGTCAAACGAAGAAACGCAGTGTTCCGTGCCGGGCGAACTGCGAAACGCTACTCTCAAAGAGCTGAGGTGTGAGCGGCCTTTTTTTTTTTGTTTTGGTTTTTTTTTGGAAAAATGTAATGTCAAACTCGAGTCAGGAAAGCGAAACCGTTTAAAACTCGGGAGGGAGAGTAAACATTAAACTTCTTTTTTTTTTTAAATTTTAAAACCGGAGCTGCTGGGTGGCGCGTTCGGTTAAGGCGCCGCTCTGTGGTGCGTGGTTGAGTCCCACGGATCAAATCCGGACCGTGCCAGCGCAGTCTGTGGCCGATGGTAGCTCCATAGGGCGAAACGCAGTTGGCGATTGCGTTGCCAGAGTTACGAAGGGTTCAGTCGGTTAGAGGTCTGTGTTTTTAGTTGCTCTCTGGGGACACCCACTGGTCAACCCGTAGACTGCAGGTCAAGTCAAAGCCGCATATAAAAGGTCTTCCTCTGACTCTGCTCTGTGTGATCTTGGCTGTGCGCAGTGTGAAAAGAAGCAGGGCGGCTGCAATGGACTGCCGAGCGCTTTGTTTTGCTCAATGTTTTGTACCGAAATGAAGGAAAAGTCACCTTATCATCTCATTATTGACAATTTACATTGTGTCGCAGCCTACATCTGCTGAGGATAAAGGTTGCTTTTGCTTTTTAAACACCATGGGGACAGAGGAGACACGCCTATCGCCATGGGGACAGAGGAGACACATCTATCGCCATGGGGACAGAGGAGACACACCTATCGCCATGGGGATAGAGGAGACACGCCTATCGCCATGGGGACAGAGGAGATACACCTATCGCCATGGGGACAGAGAGCAGAGAAGGGAACACTGCCCTGTCGTACGGCATGGTGGAGCCAAAATGACAGGTGACCCTGAGTCCTGCTCTGATCCCCCCCATCCCATCTGATCCCCCCCCCCCCCCCATAATCCAAGAGAGGACGGCAAAATCCGCGCTTGGCTCCTTTCTCTCAGTTGCTCGTCTCAGCCAACGACAGAGGTAGAGGGAGAGAGAGAGGGAGGGAGGGAGGGACAGAGAGAGAGGGAGAGGGAGCTGGCCTCCATTCCAGGAGAGATTTAGCACAGCTGTTTGGAGGAAGAGGATTATTCTTCATACTCGCAGACAAATAGTGTCCAAACACTGACACACACACGTGCATGTACACACATATGCAAACAGACATGCATCCGTGCACACACACATGCGCACACCCACACTCATATATGTGCACAGAACCGCACACCCACAAATTTGCACAAACACACAAGCATATATACACACATATGTGCACATACACACACACACACACACATACACACACAGACCCTCACGTGCATACACATATGCGCACATGCAGATACACGTGTAAATACAATGATATGGGTGTCGGATTACTTTTTTCGTTAAATGTGTTTTGTGTTTCCTCAGTCTCTCTTTGTCTAATATTACATTTTTGTCTAAAGACCTGAAATCATTCAGTGCGACAAATATGCAATAATAAACAAAATCAGGAAGGGAGCCAATACTTTTCCAAGGCACTGTACATACACACACACACACACACACACACACACACACACACACATAGACATACACACACACACTACTCTCACTAACGCACACCGATGTCCCTGACCATTTTTTTGAAAATGAAAAAAGGCAGAAAAATGACCTCAGCTTCTCTCTCTCTCTCTCTCTCTCTCTCTCTCTCTCTCTGTGTCCTTGTGATCTTGGGTCCGGATGCCGCGTGTCATTGGGGCTTAAGAGGGGAAAGGGGATCCGGGCAGTCGCAGGGTCAGGAGCAGACGTTCAAGGCTGATGCCACTTTACTCACTAACAGCCCCCCCCCCATGCCCCCCATGCCCCCCCTCCAAACCCCAGCCCTTTCTGCCCTGTGGGGCTCTCCTCTGCATCTGATGGGTGACATCTGTTGGGATTCAGGCTTTCAGAGAGATACACCCCCCCCCTACCCCTACCCCTCCCACAAAAAGCTTCCAGTGTCCCTAGGGGGGGGTCACAACTGATGGACAGGACACAGACACACACACACACACACACCCATCTGCATGGCTGCAGGGATAGGTCACAATCACACACACAGACACATGCACACACACACACACACACACACACACACACACTTGCGAACACATGCACTCACAGATACACATACACGCACATGCACACACTCAAAGACATAGTCTCACAGGCACTAACCTTGGCTTACCCACACACACACACACAAACACACACACACAAAGACATAGTCTCACAGGCACTAACCTTGGCTTACCCACACACACACACACACACACACACACACGCACACACTTGTTGACCTTCACTTGTTTAAAGGGGTGCATTTGACTTTGTCTGGCAGTGTATATTCCCTGGGTGGGACACTGGTGACCTCCGTGTCCTGCAGGTAGCAGAGGCAGGAGCCACTGCCCTTATTATCCAGACCCTGGCTCGGGATTTGGGAGGTAGGCTCAGAGCCCAGGGATTGATCAGGAGCTTCACAGAGTCCGCCCAAAATCCCACACAGCCAGCCTGTGGCTGTGGATGAGCAGAGAGCTGCAGCGGATGAGCTGTCTCTCCCTCTCTCTCTCTCCCCTTATACACCTTTACCTGTTATTCCTCCTTACACCTCTGTTTGGTTACCTGTTTACTCTCTTTTTAGATTCCTATCCTCTGCCTCTGTAAATATCCCGTTCCCCTCTTTAACTCTCTCTCTCTCTCTCTGGTTACCTGGACCTGTTTTCCCTTTCTTATCTATCTCATTACCTGCTTATTGTTCTACCCATCCTCTCTTTCTCTCTGTCTTCCCTTCTGTACATTTTAACCTAGTCTTTCTCCTTTTATACCGCTCTCTCTCTCTTCAGCTTTCCATCTCACTGCGTCTCAATGTGTCCATCTCTTCCTCCCTCTCTTTCCCTCTATCCCTTCATCTTTCTCTTCTCCCTCTTCCTCACGCTCTACCTTTCCAGTTCTTTTTTTACCGTATGCCTGTCTGACTCTTTAACTTGATCCCTCTCTCTCTGAGAGGAAGAGACAGAAGAAGATGGATGGGAAGAGTAGGTTAAGAGGTACAAAGAGAGAGAAGTGACAGAGAGAGAGGGGGGGGCAGACAGGGAAGGTACCTTCTCTGCCCATCTGCTAGTGTCTTGTGGGTCCCTGTAGTGTGTTAAGATGGGAGAATGGACAGAAATGAAGTGACAGGCCCTGCTTCTCAGAAAGAGGACACAGCAAGTCAGTGTGTGTGCCCAGCGAGTCAGTGTGTGTGTGTGCAGTGAGTCAGTGTGTGTGTGTGTACGCACCGAGTCAGTGTGTGTGTACCCAGTGAGTCAGTGTGTGTGTACCCAGTGAGTCAGTGTGTGTGTACCCAGTGAGGCAGTGTGTGTGTGCAGCGAGTCAGTGTGTGTGTGTGTGTGCGTGCGTGCGCGAGTCAGGGTGTGAGCAGCGAGTCACAGTGAGTAGCAGGGTAAAACACAGGCCAGCGCCGCTCCTGGAGCACAGTATCCCCAAAGCTCCTTCATTCACAGCTGTTTTTTTTTTTTTTTCCAAACTTGGCGGGAGGTTCTGGCGTGCGGTGCTTCCCTCACTCTCCTCCAAGCCCCCCCCCCCCCCCGAAAAACAGCAGATGAAGATGTGGTCTGTGGGTCCCTGTCAGGCGTACTGTGGACCTTCTCTCCTGTCTGTCCCGCTGTGTCCATCTGCATCCCCCGCCTCCTCCTGCCTCCAGTTTAATCCAGTTTCGTCCAGTTTTTTTTTTAATCGCTCTGTCGACGTCGACGCACCCAGAACGTGATTCACTGGCGTACGGGCGTACGGCGCCAACGCACGGGGAACACGCGCACGCGTGAGGGACAGAGAGAGAGAGAGAGAGATAGAGAGAGAGCGAGGGAGAGAGAGAGAGAGAGGGGGGTGAGGTGTCACTGTGAGGTGGCGAGCCGTTGCTAATGACTCGGGCGCTCCTCTAATGTGTGAGGGGGGGGAGGAGGGTGAGGGGAGAGGAGGGTGAGGGGGGGGGGGTTGTGGGGGGGGGGGAGAGGAGGGTGAGGGGGGGAGGGGGTGTGTTGGGGGGGGAGGGTGAGGGGGGAGAGGGTGTGTGAGGGGGGGAGGGGGTGTGTTGGGGGGGGAGGGTGAGGGGGGAGAGGGTGTGTGAGGGGGGTGAGGGGGTGTGTGGGGGGGGTGGGGTGCGTGAGGGGGGGAGGGGGTATGAGGGGGGGGAGAGGGGGTGTGAGGGGGGGAAAGGACGGTGCGTTAGGGGAAGAGGGGGCTAGAAAGAGCACTTCGGGAAATTGGTTAATGTCCCTTGGGGATGAGGGGGATGTGCAGACACGGGGGGGCGGGGGGGATGGGGACGGGGGGGGGGGGGGGGGCGGTGTGACACGGGCAGACATTACATCACACAATTCCCCTGAGAGGGGAGGAGGTGACATGAAGCCATGTTGGACTAAAAGCCGTTTAAAAATGGCGCCCTCACAAAAGGACAAATGTCAAAATTATGCCAGTTATGAATCAATATTCCAGTACAAATTTTTGATTATTGTGGGGGGGTTTTTTTTGTATAAAGGTGTATGTGCATAAAATGTGTACTTTTTTAAAATAAATTGATATGAGTCAGGGCGTATAAGATGTAGGCTGTGGTTATGAGAATTTGCTGTTGCGCAAATGAATGAGCTCATGAATAAACATAAATGATATACATATTTATGATTAACATATTTATGTGGATCTTGCCCGTTTGTATGACTGCGGGTGACGTATGTAGATGAGACTCAAAAATGTGTGTGTGTACGTATGCTAGCACGTTTGTGTATGTAACTCTGTATGGACTGTGTGTTTGACTGCGTGTGCTAGGCTGGCCGTGGGTACACACACGTGACCTTAACATGTGTTCGTGCGTGCTTGTGACAACAACACGTTTGCGCTGTACAATATGTACGTACGTGTGAGGATCGTTGACCATATGTGTGTGTGTGTTGACTGTAACATATGCGCGTGTGTCAGTAACGTGCACGTGTGTGCGTATGTGCGTGTTCTTTTCCCAGGTGGCCGTGCGGAGCAGTGTCTGCGTGTCACTCTGATACGGGGGGGGGGGGGGGGGGCTCAGGTGGGAACTGCCCTAACGAGCTTAACGAGGCCAGAGTGCTCCCCTAACGAGCTGAACGAGGCCACGGTGCCGGCTGCCCTGGATTCAGAGGCTGACGTCACCCGAGGTTTGGCAACGACGACCACGCAAGCTGCACGCGTTTCTGCAGCGCACGTCTACAGGGAGAGGGGGAGAGGGGGAGGGGGGGTATGAGATGGGGTGAGAGACAGGGAGTGAGATTGAGAGAGAGAGAGAGAGAGAGAGGAAAAGAGAGAGGAGGAGATGGTGGAAGAGAAAGAAAGGAAATGAGATTGGGACAGAAAGAAAGAGGGAGTGAGGTGGAAACAGAGAGAGAGGGAGGCAGTGAGGGAGTGAGATGGAGAGAGAAAGGGAATGAGATGGGGAGAGAGTGAGTCGGAGAGAGACTGAGATGGGAAGAGTGAGTTGGAGAGAGAGACTGAGATGGAGAGAGAGACTGAGATGGGGAGAGTGAGTTGGAGAGAGAGACTGAGATGGAGAGAGAGAATGAGATGGAGAGAGAGAGGATCCGATGGGGAGAGTGAGTTGGAGAGAGAGACTGAGATGGAGAGAGAGAATGAGATGGGGAGAGTCAGTTGGAGGGGGGGGGATAGGGAAGCCTATCTCCGTGTAGCCAGCTTAGAGCCCTGCAGTTAATGGATGGTGTAGGCAGGTGGGGGGGCTGGGGGGGCCATTAATGGCATGTTGTCCTTATTAATTGCACAGCAGTCATAAATGAGTCTACCTCAGCATCTCTCTCAGCGCTACCTGCAGGGACTGAGCACGTGCGTGTGTGTGCGTGTGTGTGTGTCTGTGTGTGTGTGTGTGCGTGTGTGTGCGTCTGTGTGTGTCTGTGTGTGTGTGACTGCGTGTCTGCGTGTGTTTGTGTGTGTGTGTGTGTGTGTGCATGTGTCTGCGTATGTTTGTGCGTGTTTCTGTGTGTGTGCATGTGCGTGTTTCTGTGTGTGTGTGTGTGTGTGTGTGTGTTTGTGTGTGTGACTGCACGTGTGTGCGTGTGGTTGTGTGTGTTTGTGTGTGTGTGTGCGTGTGTGTGTGTGTGTGCGCGCGGGGGGGGGACATGGTGACAGAGCAGAAAATAACCAGAGTGCCCCAATAACCAAGAACAGCTGAGGAGCAATTTCCCCAAAACATGAGAGAGAGAGAGGGGGGGTAGAGATGAAAAGAGAAGGAAATAGAGAGAGGGGGAGCAAGGGAGGGGCACAGGGAACAATCAAAAATGGGGGGAAAGAGTGAATAAGCAGGGTGAAGGAAAAGAGGAAGACGGATGGAGAGAAAAGAAAAAGGGGTGATGAGAGAGAAGTAGAAAGGAGTGCACGCAAAAGGGGAGATGAGAGGGCGAGAGAAGAGATAGGTGAGGAAGTGAGGGAACAAATGTAGAGGTGGAGAGAGACAGGAGGAGAGAGAGAGAGTGAAGAAGAGAGATGGGAGAGGCAGAGACAGAGAGGGAGAGGAGATGAAGGGGGGGGACTGCCCACTGTTTATAACCTGTAATGTCTCACTGTGCTTCATTCATTCTGTTCACTGAACCATTCAGTTGCACTCATTGTAAACTCTCCTGCAATACTTAATAACCTTGTCATTCCAATAAAGCTGCTTTTGAATTTGAGCAAAGGGTGAGAGAGAGAGGGACGGAGGGAGGGGGGGAGAGATTGGGGGCTGTGAGGGAGGGAGGGGGGAGAGAAATGGAGAGAGAGACAGAGACAGAGAGAGAGAGAGAAAGAGAGGTGGAGGGAAATGCAGCCCAGTGTCCGTCATCCAGGTGCACTCGGTTTAGAGGTCATTGGAAGGACAGAGCCAGCCCTGGCTGTGTGTAATTAACCGCTGGTAAATTACCTGTTGTCATTAATACGACAGCGCGGCCTTTCGAGGTTTAAAGGTTCACATAGCACCCCACACAGACGCGCCTCCGCACCGTTTCAATACGTTTCACGTACAGATACACTCACCGACAACCAGGACGCAATGACTGGATGCTTTCTGTGCGTGTGTGTGTGTGTGTGTGTGTGTGTTTAAAAGGCAGAGGGGCTAGAAGCTTGATATCACTACGGGGGGAGGGGGAAATGAGGCCATACACAGGTGGGACCACGGGACTGACGGGAAATTCATGTACGAGGCTGACACCTAATAAAAATAACATACCTTTCTGCCGCGCGCTCGCTCAGCTTCCTCCCCGTCGCTCGCTCGCGCTGAACCTCGCGATCTGAAGGACTAATAAAACACTCTGCCTCGTGCAGCATCTACAGGCACCGCTCTTAACTTTTAATTCAAAGTCAAGTCCTCATTATCGATATATTCACTTTGTTGTACGTCGCTCTGGATAAGAGCGTCTGCCAAATGCCTGTAATGTAATGTATTCAGCATAAAACAACACAGTAATGTACCAGAAAGATAGGCTTTGAGTTAAGACTGGTGACCGATTTTCCTATACCAGTCTGCCAATTGTAAAATACCTAAAGCTCGGAAAATATTTACATTTACCATCCGAATTGTGGTGGCGATTAATGTTCATCAGGTCTAACAGTTTTGTGGTGAAATCACAATTTGATGATTATTCGTACAAAATGCAGGGAAGAGAATCACAGTACACTACAGGAATTCAACAGAGCTCTTATCGAGAGTAACACAACCTTTTTATTTAATTTACATAGTATCAGTTTATACAGCTGGACATATAATGGAGGTTAGGTACCTTGCTTAAGGGTACAACAGCATTGTCCTTCCTACCCGGGAATCAAACCTGCAACCATTAGCTTACCTAACCCAACTGGCGCCGCATCCGTGGCGCAAGAACTCCGCGTGTGTGTCCGCCGGTAAGAGGCGCGAAAGCCCGCGTCGCGAGCGCGCTTGTTTTTTGTTCTAGACGGCCGCGTGTTCCCCATCTCTCCTCCGCTCGTCCGTCATCGCTGTCCCCGCTTGGCCTTGGATCCAGCTGCAGTCAGTCTGCCGCCATTGTTCCGCGGAGAGACTCAAAAGTTCACGCGGAGCGTCACACGGGAGGTGCGGGGAGGGCTCACGACACCAGGGTGGACTTTTATTAACAAGTACTTGCAAATTGTCATCAGCGTTGGAACTCATAGTAGCATTGCGCATAATACAGTCTTTATCCAGGGTTGCTTTTGGTGCAGTTAGCCAGGCCACACTTGCATTTCTATTTGCATTTAGAATTAAATATATTTTCATATTTTAGTTTTAAATGTAAGACTGGACGGGGTTGTATAAGTAAATATCATAGAATAGTTCAAACAAACAGCTGCATGTCTTTTAATTTAGGACATAGTGAAAATGTGTAACTGTTCTGTATCGTATTACAAATTATTAATCAGATGCCACAGGGAGGCTTCTTTACTTATTGTCAACCACAGAACTCCAAGATTACGAACGCGGTTCAACGTGCACGCGTTTGCGCAAGGACGGGCAAATACTGCCATCTGTTGCCGAGAACGAGATCGGGCACGTCTGTTCGGCATCATCCACTCTTTGTTTTCCAGACGGGGGTTAAAAAACACGGCACAGGGGCCAATTAAGGTCCGCCGAGGACAATGTGCTTGGCCCGGCGCGCGAACCGAGAGCGGCAGTCAGGCCAACCAGGTCCATTCATTTCCAGAAGGCGCGTGCTAAGAAGACGGCTGGCTTGTTTTGCCTGTTCGCTGCAACGCCTCGGAGGCAAGGTGCGAATATCACTCCCGTTAATATCGTGCTCTCCTTGAACGGACGCAGCAAAAAGCATAGCTGTGATGCTAAAAAAACCAAGGTGACCGCTAACTTATACTGAATTCTGTTAGTAAACTGTTGTGGCAATCAGTCAAAATATGCATTATTATTATAAACAAACAAGCTGGATGTGTATACAACATTAAAAAAAAAAAAAAAAACACTGATATGCTCACCATAAAACTCATACAGGGGGTGATGGCTTTCATCAAGGAGGATTCTAGCCTTATTAGTAGACTTTATCAGATCGGGCCAATTTAATTTCAGTAGAGATCTCCTAACGTTCTTAACAGTCCAGAGCACTGAGTACTTATTTTACAGCCAGCTCACCCCTCTTAACATGGTCAATTACTGTGCACAGCAATACCCACAAAATGTGGAATATTTTCACCTTGGCCAAAAAGAAAGCCTTTGGACATATTCCTATTTTATGAGAGATTAAATTTCTTTCCATTGCCATGCAACTGCACATTCCTCTTCCAAGTCTGTATAAATGTAACAAATGCACAGAGCGCCCTCAGCGAAAAATATGCGCACAATATTTCCACTGACCTTTGTTCAGTTATTGTTGCTACTTTTCAATATGAATAACGAAACATTTAAATCCCTGAACAAGGAAATGATTCCAGCTCTTAAATGAAGGGGAAACGTACAATCTGAAAAATACAAGTCAACTTGGTTTTTATTAGAAAACAAGACGTACACGTATAAATATTTCACATGCATATTGCACAAAGAAAAGAATAATATATGACACAGGATAGAGAACAAACGCAGTAATAAGTTTTTAAAAAGGCAGCATCGGTGTATCTTTCTTCCTGTTCTCACCTTTCTCTCTCTCTCTCAAACACACTCCTGTAGTAGCCAACTGAACACTGCCATGGCAAAATACTTCTTGATGAACGATGACCAAAAAAAAAAAAAAAAAATTCTGTGTAAATATCACGATAAATATGCATAGATCTATTTGAATCTGTGTAAGAGTTCATGTCCTTACACAGTCCTTCATGCAGAGTCGGGCGAGTGAACGGGGGGAGGGGGGCCTCAAATTTACGTGAACATTCACTTTAGCCCTGGAGCCCCAGGGTGCATGCCGTCTCTCATAACCACATGCAGGTCTACGGCTGAACAGGTAACAGCCCAATCGGATTTCAACACGTGCGTCAGCCGTTACCAGAAGGCGTTCGGGTCACGTTGCCATTATGCGCTTATCCAAGTCTGAGTCACGCTACCATTACGTGTTTATCTAAGATGGTCATCAACTGTGCTTTGCATTTTGCGGAGATTGGAGAGCCCCCTCAAAAAAAAAAAAAAAAAAAAAAAAAAGGGGGGGGGGCGGAGCTACCATTGTGACATGATTCACTGGCAAATGTACATCAACAAGGTTTGGCTATATGAGGACTTGGCTCCACATAGGTAAAAAAAAAAAATACTATGATTGGTTGAAATCTGTGAGCCACTGATAACACATGAAAGCTCCTCCTTTGGTGCTTATATAGGCAGGCTTGCCCAACAACACGTTCAGCATTTGGGCATAATTCTCAGCACATTGGAAACGGTCGAGCCCTGCATGTGGCACTCTCACTCTCTCTCTCTCTCTCTCTCTCTCTCTCTCAGATTTTTGGCACCTGTAGCACAAATGAACAAAACCTTTGGCAAACTAAAGTTAAACTTGGCTGCAAGACATGGACAACTAAATCACATTATCTAACGGTGCCAGTGCACTTTAATTTTTTTAATTTTTTTAGGGTTGTTTCAAAATTAGACATGCATCCAACGTATGATTACGGGAACACTCTGTGTTCTCATTTAGATGTTTTCTTTTTTTTGTTTGTTTGTAGTTCCCCTTTTCCCCGACACCGTTTCAGGGGATCTGCAAAAACGTGCGTCAGTGACCGTTGTAGCGGGCTCGCCTCGCGCGTCTTTTAAGCGCAAAAAAAAAAAAAAGGCGCCTAGATTTCTGACCACTCAGAATCACGCAGCAGTGCGGTTCTGTTTCCCAGCTTGTCAGATTCACAGCCTCGCGGTACTATGAGCCAAACGAGGGGTTCCTTCAAGACGATTCTCTTTGGTTAAGCCTCGGAAACCGTTACATCTATTCTACAAACAGTTCGCTAAGTTTTGCGACAACGTCCGTGAATAATTTGCTCCCGTTTGGAGGGCGTGGCAGGGCTGCAGCCAGACGCGATGAGCGAGTCATCACTCCGTACACCAATCCACAGCCACAGCGTTGACTTCTGCAACTGCATGATCACCACAGCACCGAATGGGTTTGTAAACGCTTGCGGCTGTTTTCCTTATCTTGAGTTGCTTAAACGACATAATTATAAGATAAGCCCACCCAACTTCTGGGGAAGTGCTTTGTTAAGAGGCAAATGATCTACTACTTCTGAAGAACCGTGATCTTGGGTAGGGGGGTGATGCAAGTAGCCTATGGGTAGCATAAAATCTTCTGGCGGTGTGTTGGTAAACTCATCAATCCACTCAGACCTGGAGAAAACTAGCTAGAACCAATCGGATTATGAGATTTGTCCCGCCTAAAAATGCCTAAAAAAAACTGTTCCTTCCCTTTCCAGAAGCACTACAGATAATTTTCCTTGATCCCCAGACGTTCCAACTGATAGTGTGCGGAATGCTGTCAATTTTTGCAGATGGAAAAATCACGAGAACAGTTTCCCTAGGGATCTTCCTGAAAACTGCCACTCATGCCAAGAGACCCTCCCTCCCACTCTGTTCCCTGCCAATCACGGTCTGTGTCCTCCTGGAACACCTAAATTAGAGAATTTAGGAGCCAAAGAAAGCAAAAGGAGCCAGTGTTGGACCTGGCAGCCGTAGTGTCACAGCGCTCAGCAGGGGGCGCCATTTCACTAGCCAATCCGTGACAGATGTGGTGGTCTCCAAGGTTACGGACATGGCCTGACCAGGTCAAGCTTACTGATCTGCCGTGCCTTCACCATTCTACAATCGCCTGGCAACCAGACCATACGCCATTCCATCATACGCCTGCCTGTCATAGACCCAGCAATTCATTTTTTTGTCCTCTGTAGGGGACACAAGTCTCTACTATTAATCTGAAGAACTGCATATTCTGATATGATGAAACATACACTACGAGGGACATCCAAATAACATAAAACCGATAATAATTATGAGAATATTTTCATCGCAACATGGTTTTTGTTTTTTTTTCTTCATCCAAGACACTTGTAATTATGCCCGGAAAACATTGAAATTACTAAAAACTTTTTTTTTCTTTCTGCCAGGTCTCAAGAGCACTCAGAAGAGATCTGTGAGGACTACAGACTCGGTTTGATAATGAGAAAGCCAAAAGCCTTTAAGGGAACCTCCACTGGGGGGGGGGGGGCGGGGGCGGGGGAACATTAACCAAAAAGCAGAAAATAGGAAAATAACAACATCTCTCATTTGGTTTGTTTCTAAATTGCTTCCTTGTTTAGAATTGGCTTTTTTAAAAAGCTACAGTGTTTGGTATGAAAACAATGGAGCAATGCACTATGGGATTGCTGACTGTCTGCTGGCATCTCTTTGTGAAGGGGCATTTGCTTAGCACCTAGGGGCGTGGTTTTCACGGTCGCTGACTTGCAATAATGCATTTACATTCAGCTCAACGCCTTGCCAGATCAGTGACTGTTTAAGACACGCTTTGAAGGCTTTGGATTTTTTAAAAAGCGACTATAAAAAAGTAAGCAGTTTCCAGCAGATAAATGTGCAGAAGAAGCATTTTACATCTGTGACAATCAATTGTCCCCACTGTGGGCTCAGCCCGTGATGTTCAAAAGCAGCGCGCAAAAGAAACTTTTGAATACGGAGAACTTTGGATTTTTCACTACACGTATATTAAAATACAGCTATAAATACAATTTATATGGATGGAATAAATCCCAGATTTAAACACAGACGCGTGCCACGCGGCAAACCTCAGTACTGCAACTCCAAAGTCCAGAGGAGGGACTTGGTGTTGGGCTACTGGGTGGCTCATCCCATTAAGGCACAGTTTTAGTGTTAATGGACCTCCCTGTCTTTTTATAATTGTAATTAAAAACTGTAAAGGACAGAAAGACTGAGAGCTTGTAGAGCAGTGGTGCATTTCAGAATCTTGTCTCGACGGTGAACGGTGAACCGGAGACTGACTGGAAAAATACATAGCCATTATATTATTAATATTAATATGTAGCTCACAAATAACAAAAGGCAAGCGGCGTAACATCTGAACTCGGGCGTTAAACATTTATGCGAATACGTGATCGACTGCGGCACCTTGGCCAGGTTTGCCTTCCACCCGCCCCCACACAAAAATCGGAGTCGAGCCCAGACACCGGCATTCCCTTAGGTCCCAGAAGATTAGGCAGGTAAGCAAGCAAAGCCAAACAACTCCAGATGGGCGGATTCTCTGGACCCGACAGGTCAGTGTAAAAGGGGGGAGGAAGCCAATGGGAGATTAGGGGGGTGGGGGGCCCCCATCTGTCAAGAATCCCGCCTGTAAAATCCTGGCCACGCGTCAAGAATTCCTCCCTCAACCAATCAAATGATTGAAGTGATTATTGGGAACCGATGGCGCATAAATTAAGTGTGTTTTCAGGGTGACTATTGGCACAGTGAAGAAAACTCCAGGCCACAGGTGATTAACAGTACAGCCCGGCGTCAAACTAGATAGCAGTCTCTCCCCACAGGGCTCGGATGGGATTATGCCAAGAGCTTTAATCAAATGAGGAAGCTCAGAACACTTTAAAGAAAGACCTTTTTTTTCTATCTTACATTTAAGAATGCTCATTTAATTCACACAAAAAACAATGTATACTTGTTTCAAATTTATGAAGAGGAAAATAATGGAAACTCAGTTATCTCACTTAAGTAACTCACTTCTAAACACAAGAACTTGACGTCTGTCACGATGTTTATAAATACTCAGCATAATGACTTCTGACTGGCAGCCCAATAAACGATCGCACTGCTGATTGGTCAAAACGTAAAACGGAAAGCTAGTTACGCAATACACGTTCTCCAGAAGACCAATAGACAATCCTCCAGTCGATGCAGGATAAGAACTTTGTTCCTTTCAGGTATAGAAAAATACTTCAAACTAAACTTACATTCTCAGGCAAATAAATAGGTTTAATATAGTGCTGGTTTTCTTTGGTTCTTCGTGTAAAGCTATAATTATTAAAAAAATATGATTTTGATTGTACAGGGTATTCGCACTAATTATAAAAACAAATCCTTAAGTTCCCTCGTGTCCTTTCGTTCTTCTCACAGACTCAGTGAGAAGCTCCATTAGGACTGTGGGGGGGGCAGATTTAATGCCTCCATACTGACCAAACGCTAGCGATGGGGCGGGGGTGGGCGGAGGTTCCCCCAAAACGGAAAATGGGTGGAGCTAGAATGAGCTGCCTGTCACAGACTTGTTCTCAACAAATCAGAAGGCTTTTCTCCCTGTAAATTTTTACAGTTGGTTTTGAAAATGGAGATTTTTGGTGGTAGCTCCTCCCATTATGTGGGGTTCCTCCAATCGCGGTTCATCTATTTGGACGAGTGGGCAGTCCGTTAAGTTTGGAGTCGCTGGCTTGGTGCCTAATGAGCCAATGAGGGGCGTGGGGCGGGGTCACTGAGGTAGCAACGGCATTAAAAAACACACCCCTTGCTTTTGTGGGGCGGGGCTGGGACAGGCGGGGGCGATCTGTGGCGTGAGCGCAGGACGTTGGAATTGGGCGTGGTCGGGGCGGCGGGGGCATTCCGGGACGGGGTGCGTCCCGACACAAGGGGGGTGCGGAGGAAGGGGCGTTTCTCGGGGGCGTGGTTTTCGGCGCCCCCCTCCCCGCCCCCGAGGCCCCTCTTCGCGCAGGAGGTGGGCGGGGCATGGGGAGGGGGCGTGGCCTTTAGCTGGGCCAGCCTGTCGGTCTTCTTCCTCAGGTCCATTTTGACCAACAGGAGGCTGTTTTGCAGTTCCCCCAGGGCGTGGTCCTGAGGGTGTGGCAGAGGGGGCAGGAAGGTGGAAGAGAGTGTGGGCGGGGCCAAGGGGAGGGAGGGAGGGAGAGAGGAGGAGAGGGCATTAAAAGATGAGAGAAACGGAGAAAAAGAGGACGGGAAGGAAGACCAGACCTGTGTCTCCGCCCTCTGACCTCAACATGAAACGCATCGGCAGGCTGCAGAGCTTTTAGCACCAGCTAGCGCTAGCTGGGGGGGGGGGCGGGGGGGGGCAAGGGGGAGGAGTCTAAAAAAAAGTCTAAAAAAGACATTCAGTGCAGTTTCATTCAAAAGGCAGAAGGTGGGAGATGTAGTTTTTTTCGTTCCATTGGTTAATTTGCTTGGGCTGTCGTTCTCAGAAACTGTAGCACAGGCTGGTGGGGGGGGGGGGGGGGGGTAGGTAGGGGGTGTTGGTTAGACAGGGATGGAAGGAAAGAACGGGAGAAATATTAAGACAGAGGGAGAGGAAGAATAAAAAAAATAACGTATTGGTGAGAGGTAACAGTCATGCATGAAATATGCAGTGGCAGGCGATCATGATGTCCTCCATTCTCCCACTGCACCTGTCACCGAACATTGTACCTGCTTGGCGAGTGTATTATCAGCGTTGGCCAGCGTGAGGCGCAGTCTCTCTCCGCTGGTGCTATGGCAACACGTCCTCTCTGCGGACTGCAGGTCCCTGCCCATGCCCTGCAGGTCCAACCGCAGTTTCCGAAGGCACTGCGAGACAGAGAGAGAGAGGGAGGAAGAGAGGAGAGAGAGAGAGGGAGGAAGAGGGGAGAGAGAGAGAGAGGGAGGGAGGAAGAGGGGAGAGAGAGAGGAAGAGGTGGAGAGAAAGAGAATGAGGGGAAAGATAGAGAGGGAGAGATGATGAGGGGATAAAAAGCAAGAGAGGGAAAGAGAGAAACAGGAGAAAGTAAAAGGAGAGAGGGAGAGAAGAAAAGAATAGCAGGGGAAAACTGTTATGCAAAAACCAAATCACCAGATTAAACAAATCCATCACTGGGCTAAAGGATCTGGTCCAACCTGTTCTATAACACTCAGATTCACACACACACACACACACACACACACACACAGTACTGACCCTCTGTCCCTCCTCCAGCTTGCGCTCCACGGTGGAGGTGAGAGTGCTGGAAGGGGTGGGCAGAGACAGCAGGCCCTGGTAACGCCTCAGCTCTGTGGGGTGGGGGGGTGGGGGTGCACACGTATTGACACCGTCAGTTACAACAGCCCTCCCCAAAATACCCATCTCTCTAAAACACACCCCCAACTCAATCATGATAAAACTCGTTTATTAGGGTTACGTTCATATTCAAACAGACTGAAGAAACCCACTGACTTGAACCATTTGAGTGGAGCAACTTAATCTGTTCAAGCATACACCGGTCTTTGTGATATTAAAAAATACTTTAATCTACAAGCTGGGGAGGTGCATGAAAACCCAGCAATGACACGGCTTGTTACAGACCTCTCGATGTTCATTCTATTAATTCACCCTTTACCGGGAAAACCCCCATTGAGATTGACATCTCTATTCCTAGGGCTACCTGACATAGACACAGTAGCATAATGTTGCAAGACTAGATCATTATACAGTCTCCATGACAACTTAGGAACGACTATGTAGATATTCTAGAACACGTTAGACCAGTTGTAACCAACCCTGTTCCTGGAGATCGACCGTCCTGCTGGTTTTCATTTCAACCCTAATTTGGCACACCTGACTCTACTAATTGGCAGCTCAACAAAGATCTCTGGCAGTTGAATGAGGTGTAGCTTTGATAGGGATGGAGTGAAAAGCTACAGGATAGTAGATCTCCAGGAACAGGGTTGGGCAGCCCTGCTCCAGCTGTTGAATGATGTGTGTGCTTTATTAGGGTTGGGGTGAAAATCTTACAGGATGGTAGATCTCCAGGAACAGGGTTGGGCAGCCCTGCTCTAGCTGTTGAATGATGCGTGTGCTTTATTAGGGTTGGGGTGAAAACCGACAGGACGGTAGATCTCCAGGAACAGGGTTGGGCAGCCCTGCTCTAGCTGTTGAATGATGCGTGTGCTTTATTGGGGTTGGTGTGAAAATCTGACAGGATGGTAGATCTCCAGGAACAGGCTTGGGCAGCCCTGCTCTAGCTGTTGAATGATATGTAGCTTTATTAGGTTTGGAGTGAAAACCTACAGGATAGTAGATCTCCAGGAACAGGGTTGGGCAGCCCTGCTCTAGCTGCTGAATGATGCGTGTGCTTTATTGGGGTTGGTGTGAAAACCTACAGGACGGTAGGTCTCGGGGTAGTAACAGGGTTGGTCGCCACGGCGATAGGCCGCAGCACAATGCAGCGCAGGCCTTGTGTGTGTGAACAGTCTCACCCTGCGTTTTCCCCAGCAGCTCAGAGCGACACTGATCCAGCTCCGCCTGCACTCTGCTCAGCTCCTCCGCCACCGAGAAGCAGGCGGAGGAGGAAGATGACGAGGAAGAGGAGGAGAAGGAGGAGGAGGAGGAGGAGGAGGACGCCTGGCGCCGGGAGAGACGGTGGGTCTCTGGGTCGGGCGGCGCGGCGCTCACCCCCGACCCCGCCTCTGCACTCCTCCGCAGCTCGGCAGCCAGCCGCTCGATCTGTTCATCCCGGTCCTGAGAGGAACAGGGGGGGGTCAGCGAATAAGGATCCCTCTGAGGTGTGTGCACACGAGTGAGCGAACAAGCGCTATGATAACTAGACACTCATATTAGCCCAAGCAGCTGATTGTAACTGACAGGAGGGGTTTGCTGCCCTGAACCATTGCACCCACTGAGGTGTCTGTCTATATCAGGGGTTTTCAACCAGTTTTGATCCATTGGTCTCCCACCCAGGCTCATAATTATCATGGGGACCCCCCCAATCATAATAAGTTAAAAAATAGTCACTGCATATCAAGTCATATCAATGGCCAGGAACCCCCTACAGCACCTTCAAAGATCCTCATGGGCCCACAGACCCCCTGTTGCCAGGGACCCTAAAACCCAGGGTCTACAGCATAATCACCAGAAACCTATCAGAGGAGAACTGCTGGCATAATAGATGGGGAAAAAGTGCACTTGTTCTGAGCTGTGGAAGAATCTGCCAATCTGTGCGCTCTTTCACAGCGGCTCTGCGTCAGGAGCAGTGGACTGAGGAGGACGACGTGAGTGTACAGCTGATGGCTGTCACACAGCTTCCTCCCTCTCTCATCCACCTCATCGCTGTCTGCTAGGAATAGCCTCCTTTCCCCTCCCTTTCTCACTCACTCTCTCTCTCCCTCCCTCCCTCCCCAGTCTCCCTCCCTCCCACCCTCCTTCTCTCTCTCCCTCCCTCTGTCCCCCTCTGTCGTCTTCCCTCCCTCGCTCTCTCATCCACCCCGTCTCTGTCTGCTAGGAATAGTCTCCCTTCCCCTCCCTTTCTCTCTCAGCCTCCCTCCCCCTGTCTTCCTCCCTCCTTCTCTCTCTCTCTCATCCACCCCGTCTCTGTCTGCTAGGAATAGTCTCCCTTCCCCTCCCTTTCTCTCTCAGCCTCCCTCCCCGTCTTCCTCCCTCCTTCTCTCTCTCTCTCATCCACCCCGTCTGTCTGCTAGGAATAGCCTCCCTTTCCCTCGCTTTCTCTCCATCCCTCCCTCCCTCCCTCCCACTCTGTCACTCTCCCTCCCTCTCCCTCTCCCTCTCGTCAGGGCGCCATCATATTTCGATAAAACCATAACACACTACTAACGTTTATTTCCGCGACGCAGAATTACCAAACGTTGAAATAAAAAAGTAAAGCCGGATTGGGACCTGAGCTGTGCGAGGCAGTCAATTTCATTTGTTAAAGAGCCGTTAACCTATATAAAAATAAAAAAGACGGTTCATCTAATAAATCCCGACAATAAACTATAAAAATAAGGTTTGTGAAGGGCAGCCATGCGGCCTGCTGCCAGCGCCGCTCACCTCGGGCGACACGCTGCGGCTTTAATGACCCCGCAGAACAGGAACCTGCGCGGACTCGATTCATTTCATCGATGTTTTGTATTTGTGTGCTGAAGCAGAGCACTGGCCTCGCTGATACCGGGGGAGCGAAAGCTTTCAGAACTCTGAGCTGAGCGCCTCTCCTGCTTTTTAAACATCAGCCGCTGCTGTGGTAAGATCAGGGCCCGATAGTGCTGGCCTTCGCTTCCCCCCCCCCCCCCCACCCCCGATGGGTATTTGCGGTTTCTTGTTTGTTGCGTTTTAAATTTACCCGACCCCGTGTTCGTAAGGTGCAGTCCTGAGGCTGAATGGTATTGGCACTATTTGACTTTCAGGTGAACCCACTGGGAAAAGGAGGTAATTTAAAATGTCTGTAACAGTAAAATTGAGCTGAAAAGGCACCAGGTTGAATCATTCTTTTGATTGGAATCTTTGCTTCCATTGCCATATAGCGGCTACTTTCTCTCAGTTATCACTCATTTTTGGAACTATGAGTTATAAGCCTGAGTTCATAACCTGTAGTCAAAACAGTTGTAATCTGAATCTCATGGGAACACATGATAAAGGGCTTTGGGTCTAGCATGGGTCTGGTGGGTGTAGTGTGTCACTGTATGGTGGGTGGTGCATATTGGGTGGGTGTAGTTTGTCTGGTGGGTGGTGCATATCTAGTGGGTGTAGCATGTTTCTCTGGTGGGTGTAGCATGTCACTGGTGGGTGTAGCAGGTTTCTCTGGTGGGTGTAGCATGTCACTGGTGGGTGTAGCAGGTTTCTCTGGTGGGTGTAGCATGTCACTGGTGGGTGTAGCAGGTTTCTCTGGTGGGTGTAGCATGTCACTGGTGGGTGTAGCAGGTTTCTCTGGTGGGTGTAGCAGGCTTCTCTGGTGGGTGTAGCGTGTCTCTCACCTGTATCTCCTGGGTGTAGAATCTCTTCAGGCTCTTCTGCAGGTTGTTGATCTTGTTCTCGTGTCGCTCCTCCATTAGCGCTCTCTCTGACTCCAGAGTCTCACTGCACAGAAACAGCTGCACATCAACCTCACAGAACAACACACACACACACACACACATCAGCCTCACACAACCACTCCCTCCTCCACCTCCTCCTCCTCTTCCTCCCCGTACCTGAAGTCGTGCTCCATGTGCGCGATCACCTCCATCATCTCGCCGCACACCTGCTCCCTCACCCTGGCCTCCAGCTCCTCCTTCTCCTCCCTCTGTCTCTGCACCTCCTTCTTCAGGACCTCGATGGCACATATCAGCTCCTGGGGAGAAGCAGCCCCGTCACTGTACAAATTCACAAGCTGAGAGCTGGAAGCTTTTTTAACTGGGAGGTAACGAGAATGAATCTGTTGGGCAAATGATCCTTATGGTTGGACAGATTATAGCCTGAGGGGAGTTAGACTAGCTCAGGGGCAGGCAACGCTGGTCCTGGAGCACCAGTGATGTCTCTGGGCTTTTGTTCCATCGGAACTTGGTTGCTTGGCTACAAGAGTTTGATGGATCATTAGGAGACTGCAATTAGGCAGTTATAGGTTTGGATGGAGCAGAAACCACAACCATCTCTGGCTCTCCAGCACCAGGGTTGCCTACCTCTGGACTAGCTGGTAAAGACAAACAGGGCTGCCCAAACCTGTTCCTGGAGATCTAACATCCTGTAGGTTTTCATTTCAACCCTAATTCACCACACCTGATTCCACTAATTAAGCAGCTCAATGGGATCTCTAGCTGTTGAATGAGGTGCGGCTTTGTTAGG
This sequence comes from Anguilla anguilla, assembly GCF_013347855.1. Taxonomy (NCBI): domain Eukaryota; kingdom Metazoa; phylum Chordata; class Actinopteri; order Anguilliformes; family Anguillidae; genus Anguilla; species Anguilla anguilla. The sequence goes on from NC_049203.1 coordinate 4,031,877, forward strand.
GCTGGAGTGAAAACCCACAGGAAGGTTAAATCTCCGGGAACAGGGTTTGGCAGCCGTGGTCTAAGCAGGTTAAGTGTGTGTTAGTGTGCAGGTCAGAAGAGCAGGATGACACATCCTGGCCTCCGGGTTGTGTCATGGAGTAGGCGGAGTCCAGGAGAGGGGCGGGGCCAATGGGGCCTGTGAGCACAGGGTGGACAGAGTGTAACCCCAGGGAAGAGAACCGATTTCGGAGAGGGGCTCGTAAAGCGCAGGGACCGACCTCGGGGTCAAACATGGTGACGTCACCCTCTTCCTCCTGGCTGCACTCTCCCGCTCCCTCCTCCTCCTCCTCTCGAGCGTTCTCGTTGGTCTGCAGCCCGTGCGACCGCAGCAGCGATTGGATGTAGGCCACGTGCGTCTTGGCGGACGGCCCGTGGACAAGCTGAGGAAGAGGAAGCTTGTTTGAGAGTCGGCCAGACGGGAGCTCCAGCCCTGGGAGTGGAGGGGCCTATGAATTATGCCTGCTCAGGAACAGGGAGACCACTCCGCGTTTGGATCGGAGTCGATCTGCCGTCAGTATGGGTATGGCTCTTGCTATCGGCAATAAAAACTCTTTCAAGGCAGGTTCGCTCATGAATATTCACGACGCTCTCAGACGGGCAGCACTCGATGGTTCCAAGTTGCAGAGACAAGGAGTTTTCTGTGACTGGAC
>NC_049203.1:4035067-4065067 GCF_013347855.1 Anguilla anguilla
AGACACACCTGCGACCGTCCTCGCTGCGCGGTCATGAGAACGAGCGCGAACGCGAGCGCGCGGGGCGCCACGTTTTACCTTTGACGTAGGGGTTGCCGTGGCGATCGTCGCACAGGCGCAGGGTGGCCCGCTTCCTCGACGGCGGCGTGGGCGGGGCCTCCAGCAGGTCGTACAGGAACTCGTTGTAGATCTCGAAAAAGGAGACCCAGACCGAAAAGCGCACCCCGTCCTCCGGACCTTCCCCTCCGCTGTGGGACAGGGCGTCGCCGTCCAGGCACACGCTGTCCAAATCTGCAGGGGGAGAGGGGTGGGGTGGGGGGGGTGGTGAGAGGGGTCAACGTCCCTCAGAGGGGCGAGGTTCTGAACCCAATCCGATCGCTCGAAACAGCTCCTCACCTTCCAGCTCCGTGGTGATGCTGCTGCCCGAGGACACGCCCCCAATGCCACTGTCACCGCTGACACTGGCTCCACCCCTTCGCCTGGAATTCTGGGAAATTGAGCCTTCCTCCTGAGATTAAAGAAAAGACACCACGTGTCACTCCCCAGAAAAAGCTCCAACACCCCAGTGACCTCGACTTTGGTCAGATTTGATGAAGTAGCAGACGGCTTAATTGCCATCAGTTCTCAAGCAGAGGCACTGAAATGAATATGTCCTCTGTATTGCCGATCTGTTGTCTGAATGTCTGTGCTTGTGTTGTTTGTGCAAGCCTCTTAAAATGCAAAGCAAATTCCTGAAAAGGCAAGCATTCAAATAAAATATTCAATTCAAGTCCCCCCAGGGAAAAATAGCATTTAATTAATTAATTCTATTCTGTTCTTTTTATTTGAACCTTTTTTAAATTTTTATTAGAGACCAATGTAGACAGCAGTTGAAAGCAGTGAAAACCTGCAGGACTGCAGATCTCCAGGAACAGGGGGTTGGGCAGCCCTGCTCTACCAGAACTCTTTTTCGGGTAGACCATGCCACAGGGTTAGGATACGGGTTAAAACACACTGATCCGGGGTCAGTTTCTCCCCTCTCACCTCCTTCAGCAGGGAGTCCCGGCGCGCCTCCTCGGCCCGGACCTCGGCGCCGGTCAGCCGCCGCACCTCCTCGCGCAGAGCCGGCTTCAGGTCCGGGGAGTCGTACAGGCGCCCCTGCAGCCTCCCGAAAACGGAGACCAGGGCGCGGGGGAGAAGCCCGGCTTCACGGCCTGTTCCTGGGGCGCAAGGAGGCGGGGGGGGGGGGACTTACAGAGTGACCGCACAGCACTTAGGACGCTCATTCCTTGACAGGCCATGCAGAAACCGATATCTTCCTAAGACCCAACTATTCATTTTTGTCCCCTGTAGGGGACACGGAACTCTGGACTTGATCTCAACAATCTATATATTCTGCTGTGCTGAAAGCTACACTACGAGGGACGTTCAAGAAAAATGAAATCATTGTAATTAAAAATGCATATATTTTCACTGCAACATGTCTTTTGTCATCCAATGTCTAAAAATTTTAAGTATTTGAACTTCTGCTGGGTCTCAGGAGGATATGGAACGAGAGCAGAGGTCCTCATCCAGGGTCCTGGAGGACCACAGATGCACCTGATTTCTGTTCCCTCCCAGCCTGACTGAACGGCTCTGCTGATTGCTGGAAATCAGAGTCTGAGTACTTATAGTGTGAGTGGGGAACCAAGGAGAAGCTCCTTCACTCAGTCACCTGTGTTCTTAAAAACTGATAATCCCACTAATCCAACCAAATACGCAACTGTGTAGTTATGGATTCAGATGGAGGGGAAAAAAAAACGGAAACTTTTCTGGCACTTCACCGCTGAAGTAGATCACAGAACGCTCACCAATCGGCTACTAATGTCTAGTCGCTGCATCAGTGTGAACGCAGGTCTCCACGTCAGTAGCGTGAGTAATGACTTCTGTGCGAAAAAATGAATATTCAGAAACGCGAGGATGCGCGTGAGCACAAAGGGGGAGCGGGGCGGGGGAGGGGGGGGGGTATTTGGGGATGAGATGCTAATGCTAATCAACATAAACGGAAGCGCTGGGCTGACGCGATCGCCTGGAGAACACTATCCAGCGCGGAAAGCAATATGCTGAAGCACTCAGATCTTCCGCCTCATCCTTACAGGGGGAAAATGTGTGGAGTGGGCACTTCAGGGGGATGCAGTTACCCAAATTAATTTGACGGAAGCACCTCTGCTTCAAAAACTTGCAGCAGCGCTGTGGGTTCGTGGCCAAGAAGCCGAGAAGATTTTTTTTTTTACCCAAAACCTTGAAGCTCCAGCACATTCAGTTCCCAGGTGGAAGCTTGCAGATGTAGCCTTGAGCAAGGATCCGGCTCGAGAAATGAATTTTATGCAACTCGCCCGGGTTAGAGACATCTGCTCAGAAATTAAACGCGCTTTTAAAATGAAATGACTAATAACAGCGTGACCACCCCTGACGACGGACTAAATGCACTGACGCTTGCCATAAACACGGGAAACAAACACTCCTCACGGAATCATCCATGTTTAGCTCATTTTACAGAGACATGTGCGCACGTGTGTGGAACACAGCGCCTCACCCTGGACGGTGTAGGTCTTGCCAGAGTTGGAGACGCCGTATGTGTAGAGCAACCTGCTCTCTCCCTGCAGGACGTCCCGCACGGTCTCCTTCATGGTGCAATCAAAACATTCCTGCTGCGTTGTGCCTGGGCCTAAAATCTGCCGGGGGGGGGGAGGAGGAGGGGGGTGGGGGGCAGGGGCAATCATCATCATCAGATCCTGCATTCCTCGTTACTACTATCATGCCTGTGCCTGTGCTATTGTCCCTGTATCGGACACACCTGTATGTCGTGCGTTACCTAGGTGACAGTGACCATCGGTGCAGTATGCTACCTAAGTCATGGTACCACTTTGTTAACAGTGGGTATCAGTACTGCATGTTGCCATGGTGATGTCACCAGTGTTACCTTGGTGACAAGTGAGCATCCGCGCTGTATATTTATCCAGGGGTATGTCATCATCAATGTGTTACCTTGTTAATAGCGTGCAGCAGTATTTTATATTACCTAGGTGATGTCATCAGTGTGTTACCTGAGTGAAGGTGAACTTGTGCACACTCTGAGAGACTCTGGGGTCTCTGAGCAACAGAGTCTCCTCATCCTGAACGCACACACACCCCTGCAGAACAAAAAAGGACAGAGATCAGCTAGCCCTGATTTAAAAAAAAAAATGTTTTTGATGTCACCATCATGTCACACTCACAACTCATACGACTACTACCCTTTACATTAAAAAAAAAAAAAATTATGTATTATGATTTATTCTTGTAAGGCCAGGGGTGCCCGTGTTTATATGGTTTTCAGTCCTAGTCCAAGGCGATGTCTTCTGAATCATTTTACACACCAAAGCAGGCTGACTCCCATGCTGGACTATAGTTATGCAAGTAGGACACATGTGCAGCATGTAGCTGCAGCTGATGCTTAATGAAATAATAAAGCTGAGGATGCTTAATTAAATAATTTAAAATGTCCTAATTAAATAATAATTAAGAGCGGAAGTTGGCACAAAACCCCGAAGTGGATCGCCTCCCTCTCCGAGCACTCTCAAATAAGGTCACATGACCGGACTGATCGAGACCCCCACTCCACTGACCTGTTCCTCCCCTCTCTCCTTCTCTACGTCCATCAGAGGACGAATGCGCAGGTAAACACGCACTCTCTCCGTACTGCCATCTTCCTCTCCACTCCCTCGTTCGTCAGGTCCCACCTTCCTCTGCTCCATCTGAGAGAGCAGAAGAGAGAGAGAGAGAGAGTTAGAGTGAGAGAGGTGGACAGAAACAGAGAGATAGAGAGAGAGGGGGAGAGGTAGAGAGAATGGTACCACAGAACAAGCTCTTTCACAGAGTCTTGCAAGAGAATACTCATAGCTGGTGCATGAAAGAGACACTAGGGGTGGGGGGGGCAGATGAACGACTTGCGGAGAGACCGCCATCCCGGGGGGAAGTTGCTCTGAGCGTCACGCGTTTGGATAAATAAACAGTTTATAAAACGCCAGGAAAAATAATCAGAACATAAATCAACGCGCGAGAAATAGAACGGCCCATTGTGAGCAGGTGGCTGGAGGCGATGTGACCAATCGCGGTGAAGGATGTTTATGCGGGACTGAAGGCTAAACGTTGGACACGTTCATGTTTACGCAAACTAATGAATGTGTTCGGCAATGCCTTCTCGCACAACAGAATTCATTGGATTTTAGACGTGCAGTGTGAATTGGGCAAAGGAACCTCTCTAACCTAGATAAAGAAGGAAAATAACTTTTGTACTGGATTTTTTATAGTAACGTTTCGTACAATGCTGCTACGGTTATCATGGCCAGCGTTTTGAAGGGGGCAAGGAGGGATGGAGGGTGCGTGGCTAAACGGAAGGGTCATTGAAAGGCACATGCTTGTCTATGGCAGTGCAGTCGTGACTGGCGGGCACGTGTCTCACCTCGCGTCCATTCGTTTGAGCCACCGCTGGAGCACAGATATTGGAGATCTCGTGCAAAGTGGTCGCGCAGCGCCGTGACCCTGCGACGCCGCCCGGGTTGGCTGCAGTGGACTCGAAAACGGCGGCACCTCCCTCCTCCTCGTCTGACAGCGGACCACGTGGTGGAGCAACGCGCAAAGCCATGGCAACGGCAACAACCACAACCTGGTGGGGTGCAATGCCTGTCTCAACATTCATCCATTTGTATCAAATGCATCTTTGTCAGTTTGAAACCAAATTATATATGGATGGGTGTTGCGCTTTCGAATGATTCATTAAATATTGTCCAGGCCCTTGGGGTAAGCAAAGTTGCGCTGTAATGCCGTTTGCCAGAAACTCGCACAGGCCTGCAAGATTCCATGAGTAGGAAGTCGTGACCATTCTTTAACTGCCTTTGGTGAAGTATTTGGCATCTGACTCATAGACTGAGCTGCAGACACAGACTGCCATTCACGAGTCAACTGTCGTTCCCATAATAGTGACACTACTCCACGCTCACGAAATACTGTACTTTGCTGTTTTACAGAGCGAGGTAACGTTAAGACTAAGTTAGCCAGAGCCCGTTAGCCAGAGTCAAAGTGCAACTATCAAGTAGCAAACTTTAGGAAACTTACTTTCTGACCTTGTGTAGCTAAATAGCGAGCTCCTACACAAAAAAAGTCAAAGTTAGTTTTAGTCCCACGGCAAAAAGCTTGTTATCCAGCGATAAAGTTATTTTAGGTAGTAAAAGTACTTAAAAACAGCATGTGGAAGATGTTACCAAACATGTATTGCTTCAGAGTATTATTCCAATGAACTAATTGGCCAGCTAGATGTCGAACGTTAGCAGGCAAACAAAAACGTGCAGAAAAGATCACGAGAAATATTTGTCTTACACGCACGCACAAAACAACACTACATAGAGCGCAAAATATACGTAGCTTACAGTTGCCAACATGGCCACGCGATTCTAGTGGAGAAGATGTTATGAAGCTACGACACATCGTTGCATTTTTATGTTGTTAAGTAGCTACATAACACGCTTGTTGGCCCGAAACTATAGAAGCAAAACCAGAGAGTCACTCCGCTCTGTTCAAATCAGCACAGTAGCTTACTTTATTAGCAAGCCCGCTGTTCTGCTGTCAAATCAAAGTTAGCAGGCAAACTATGACTCATGTTATAAAACAATTATGTTAGATAACTTAGCTAGATAATGCACCGTGCACACTATTTGCGGTTGTTGACATGCAATAAACCATACTGTACGGGTAACTTTACTCACTTTTTTTTTTAGTCCGTAGATATCTTGTTAAGTTATTCCTTCAAATAAATAGCTTATTTGTGTAATTCTTTTATTGGACTGTCCACTGGCAGTACGTTGTAAGTTGTCACCTTCACCCGTCACGTGAAGTGTTAAAATAACTTTGTAAAATAAAAATATTTTTAAAATTGAGAACTATTATAAAAAGTAAGCAGCAGTCTAATCTAAGTTGTACATTTAAATATCGTGTTAGAACATAGACTATTAACGACTTTAGTTAGCGAAATCCATAGCTTTTCTCCAACATTACATGTAGCAAGTTGAGTTCGAGGTCAGTTGTGTGACAACTCCAAAACTTTTTCCATGTTCTACAGTCCTGTTCTAACTCAGCATGTTCTTCCCACAGAATTTAGCGCATCCAACCAATTCAAACTTCGCGCCCCGTCACCCAACCAATCAGCGTAAGTGGAATTCTCCCGGCCAGTCGCGACCATGGTGGTGAGAACGGGATTTTTCAAACAGCCAATGGAATTAACTTCATAGCTGCCGGGATTTTTAGGTACAAACATGCGCTTGGAGGACTTCGGAGGTATGCGTTCCATAACTGGAAACAAATGTAACAAACGATCAAGAACCCTAATGTTTTAGGAGGTGTTTCACCCCCCTCCTTGTCACGGCGATGGAAAATGTAACTATCTTTTATTGTTGTTTGATACTGTTGCATTAATTTTTTTGTAGCCTGCATGGTAATATAGTACGTCCTTTTTCTGCTATATCGCCATGCACTGTAGGCTACGTACAGTATCTTTCTACCCCGGAATTGTAAATCGCTCTGGAGAAGAGTGCTTGCAAAAGGATTTGGTGAATGAAACGTTATAGTTTGTAACGAAAAGCTGCTGTAGATTCTGCGACGTCGTTATGTAAATTATGTAACGTAACTCCTGCAAGTAAGTTTGGAAGAATTGCTTGGAATTTATCCAATACCGGTGCAGGCTAATTTGTATTTTAGTTTGCATATTATTTCGATTCCCATACACTTTTTCCTCTGAATTGTCCCCTGTGCATTTTTCAAAATCCCGTACATTTACAGTAAACTTCCTGCCTGGTATCCCTGTGGATGAAAGTAATGTGCCGTGTTTTTGCTGGCGGCTAATGAACACAAAACGAGAGAGAATTATGTGACTGACTTTTACGGGTCTTCTCTTTGAAGGGTCAAAACGAACATTCTTTAATCCCTGCCTTTTCATGCGGCCGACGCCGCACGAGCTCGCCTTCATGCACCGCGGAGGAAATTGCACTGCCTTGTTAATTCCGGGCTCCTAATGAAATTATTTCCATTTTACTTTTGCGGATGTGGACGGCAGACCCTTGGGGGGTCTCGCTGTGAGGAGACTTTCCCTGCGCTTTCCCAGACATCACGCTGCGTCTCCTGCTGCTGAGAGCAGATGCCCCGTGGCGCGCAGCTGGGCGGGCTACCCCCGCTGGTCCATAGACCCAACAAGCTGGGCCATAAGATTAACCACCCTCCAACACGGCATAGAATGCAAATAACGCGCGCACACAAAAAAATGCTTCACGTCACTCGGCTTATCCTTTGATCGCTTCCTTGCTATTCTAACAACGCTTCTATGCGTCGTGGACACGCTGTCGCTTCTGTCCAGCGCATAGGGGAAATTAAAAAGTAAATTTAGTCCCATTTAAAAGACTGGGTTATAACATGACAGAGCATTAATCTTGTGGATGCTGTTATTCAGAGGGAGTCTCAATGCAAATGAAAATAATCACTGTAAACGGGTGATAAAAGAAGGTTAAAATAAAGGTTAGGGGCATTGGTTGACTAAGAAGCATATGCCACTCACTGAAATCATCCGTTTCATCTGGCCAAACTTCTTTGTGTTGGGAATGCTATTTACACCCCTGTGGAAATATAAGAAGACCGTTATTATTTTATACTTTCTTATTTTCATCTGTTTAAATGAAATAAAAATAAGAAGTGACTAATGTGCAGAGTGTAATTAGTACTATTAAGTTTAAATTAGATTCAAAATGAAGCTTTTTCAGTGAACAATTCATATCTATCAACTCCTTGAGAAGTTGAACACCTCTACTGAAATAACTTGTAAATATATAGATTGCATTTGTACATTACTATGGAATAATAATGTACAAATATTATTTACAAATGCATATAGACAATGCCATTTTTAATTTCTACGTTTATTGTCCTTGTTACGTTCTGGTGACTTTGCTGCCCCCTGCTGGTGATCCTGTGCTTCGCTCTCCCTGGTGATTTGGAGCTTTGCCGTAATGAAGTGCAGGTGGCCTGCTTGGCTCCACCTGTCCGTGGGCGTGCACAGGTCCTGCTGTCTGTAATTCTTCTGTGCTGAACAGACAGGTGGTGACTAACGTTCCTGTCAGCTCTGGGTTGTTATTTGATCGTTGGGTTTATTTATTTTTAAAATATAACAGTGTTCACAGCCTGATTTTTATTTTGAATTTTTGTATGGTGTTGCCATGGACAGGGACAGGTATGTTCATTCTTTTCTTTCATGTGTGGATGCAATCCACTTCTGGTCCGTCAGTCTTATGCCTTGTCTCTTTGGGCAAAACGTATCTCTTCCAGAAGCGATGTGAGAAGGGGAACGGACATGACGGCTCCTGATTGGTAAGAAATCGAGGTACAGAGATGGGGGAGATTTGATCAGTAAGAAATGGACGGGGCAGAGCCATGTGTTTGGAGAGAAACGGAAGCACAAATGGAGGGTCAAACTGTGTGATTGGTTTTTCCGTTTTATGAGAACATCGGTGGGGATGGAGTTCAATCTCCACTATCCGTGTCTTCTGCTGCGATGGGCACCTGGCTGGCACAACATGGTGCCATTGGTCGTCATGGAGACCCGGGCAGAAAAACAAACTCTTGTTTGATCATTTGAGTAGTGCCACTGTGGCATTGCCATTAGACTAACATTGTATGACACCCTGGTAGGACGCGGGCTTCAATTTGAAATTTACATCCAGCCAGTGTAACCAGTAGAAAGACACCATGGCATTGTGGTGACACATTTGGCAACAAAGCAACTGGAGGATGCGGGCATCGATCCCGCTACCTCTCGCATGCTAAGCGAGCGCTCTACCATTTGAGCTAATCCCCCACCTTATGCCCAGGTGGTATTGCACCAGGCTCGAGGGGGTCAATTGCACACAGCCAGTGTGATAAACAGGGAAACACCAACCAGAGAACACATTCAACAGGAAAACCACTGGAGGATGCGGGCATCGATCCCGCTACCTCTCGCATGCTAAGCGAGCGCTCTACCATTTGAGCTAATCCCCCATCTCATGCCCTATAACCACTGCACCAACTGCCAATGAGAAAACACATTTACCAGGAAAACAGCTGGAGGATATTTTTATCTATGTACATGGAATAAAAACAAGAAATGTGTAGTGTGTAATGAAGTAGCCCTAATGCGTTCCCTTTCATTAAAGGCAAAGGCTCGGTAAACAATTAATATCTATCAACTGCACGAGAAGCTGAGCATTTTCATTTTTTAAAAACCTGGGAAAAAATAAATGAGAACATAGTATAGCCATTAAACTAATTATTAGCAAAAACGTATAACTATACAAAAAAAATAAAAATACATAGCACAATCATTATTATAACAGTATAAATACAAAAGATTATTTCCAAGCTATTCAAAAGATGATCTATTAAAAGAATATTACAAACAAAAGACTTGTTACAAAACTATTGAATAGATTGAATACAAAATGATATAAAATAACTATGTCCAAACATTATTTACAAATGCATAAATACAATGCAGGTTCTACTTTTTACATTTGACTGTCCTCCGAGCACTATTCCTTTGACACTTGTACTAGCTGGTTTCCTCTGTTGTGAATCACGCACATTTTCTGCTTGAATTTGCAGTTACCGTCCTCTTATTAAACCTTGTCTTTGGGGTGGTTTCCCTGGAGACAGGAGGAGTTGGTGGAGCAGAGCTGGTGTCACTTCTGTCTCAGTGCTGGAACGTTACCAGCCTGGGAGGGCTCGACCCCTGTCGCAGCAAACTGTCTCAGTCTGGTCATTAATGGCCATTTTTAAATCTCCCATGGCCTCATAAGATTTTTGTTTAGGCCATCTGAGGTCAACAACGGAAAAAAATGTGAGAATCTATGTGATGACATCAAGGGGAGCTTGTTATGTAGGGTAGTGGGTATCGATTGTCCACACACAGGCCTACGGGCTGCAGCCCGTCCCCTCAGCCACTAGAGGGCCTCACCACTCAGGGACCTAAATTGAAATTTTAATGGAATTTATAATTGCATTTTACCGAGGTTTGACCTATTACTTACCCCGTAGCATAGCTGTAAACTCGCGCTGTAAAAGGATGGTCGTTAATCTTGGCGACGTTACTAACTTCTCAATTTAGCCATTAACGACCTAGCTAACTGCATTTAATGTTGCTGCGAGAAATGCATCGCAAGTTAGCAAAGTTTATGTATTATATATTATAATATATTGTTGTTTCTGTTCGAGTCTAGTAAGTTAAGCATGTCAAGCGGAAAATTTGACAGCGCGGCGCCAAAAAAATTAACTTCTTTCTTCAAATTCTAGTCGGATGATTATTTTGCGTTAGCAGTAGACTAACCGATGAATGCTCCACAATCGAGCCCTGCCCTAACGTTCCCTGCCAATGCTGACCAAAGTGCTGCCGCATCAACCTCAGCCAACATCCGGACCACCTTCTCCAGAAACTATACTACCCTGACCAGGCACGGCCGCGATATCAACCGTTTTTAGGGTCGAGTCGACCATCTCTGGAAACACTGATAGCGTTAGCACTGCCAGTGGTCCCAACAAAATTTACCCACTGTTTTGATGTGATTCACTGGTGAGTCGAATTTTTCTGTTCAATCTGACCTATCAGTTTGAAGGCACAATCCATGATCCAAATATTCATTGCTTACCAATCAAAGCGTAGTCCCACCACCAAAAGTCAGCCTTTACTGGTACTGGAGACATATTTTAATTCTAAAGTCATTAGGAAGCCTCTTGATGTATCAACTAAGATAATGGTAAGAGGTAAATAAGTGTTTTCATGTATAACATTGCTGAAGCTAAACCATTTTAACTGTAGCAATATTTGTTAACATCAGAGTAAAATAGCCCTGTGTTTTGAACTGTGATGATAGGTTGAGACAGATCCATTTCGGTATAACTTATTTCCATCTATGAGTCACACAGTCTTCAAGAGTGCTCAGCAACATGTCTCACTTTGTTGTGGCCGCAAATACTGATTGGCCTTGAAGTCTGGAATATTACCATGTTGGGTGTTGGGGTTGATTGTGCATGTGCATGTGTGTGGGGAGGCCTCCAGGTTCTTTAGTTTGGAGGCCTCCGGGTTGGCTGACTTGGTCCAGCAAGCCAGGATCTCATATAGGAGTGCCAATGAAAAATCATACCATTCGGTCAATGACAGGAGCTGTTGTCTTGACCTCATCACAGAGCAGACCAGCTAGGCCATTGCCTTCTGCTGTGACGGGTGCCTGGCTGGCAAAGTGCATTTCCATTGGTTGTCATGGAGACCGGGGCAGAGAAACAACACTTGCTGCCGCATTTGATTGGCAAGAAATGGATGGGCATGAGCATGCCAAGTCCTGATTGGTAGGAAATGGAGGTGGAGAGATAGGGAAATTTGATTGGTCAGAAATTGATGGGGCAGAGCCGTGTTATTGGGAAGAAATGGAAGCAAAGGGAGCTCAAACTTGTGTGGATTTTGGAAGACAAACTATTGTGATCATTACAGTGCCAATACCCCCTTCTAAGGCTGCTGTGGCATTGCGTAAGACTTACATTGTGTGACACATCTACCACAAAACCATCAAAACATTGTATAATTGGAGGATGCGGGCATCGATCCCGCTACCTCTCGCATGCTAAGCGAGCGCTCTACCATTTGAGCTAATCCCCCATTTTGTGCCCTGTAGCCATTGCACCAGGCTCAACAGGGCAATTTCAGTGTGCATAAATGGAGTTTAAACCTGAGGTTTTAACAGGAGAACCTGTAGACCACAGAACTGAAATAGCTAATACTTGTTTCACAGATTTGGATGGTTGATCCTATTTACAGTTCACATAGTCAGTGTATTCAACAGGAAATCATCAAAACATTGTAAAATTGGAGGATGCGGGCATCGATCCCGCTACCTCTCGCATGCTAAGCGAGCGCTCTACCATTTGAGCTAATCCCCCATTTTGTGCCCTGTAGCTGTTGCACCAGGCTCAACGGGGCAATTTCAGTGTGCATAAATGGAGTTTAAACCTGAGGTTAAACCTCAGGTCAGGTTTAAACAGGAGAACCTGTAGACCACAGAACTGAAATAGCTAATACTTGTTTCACAGATTTGGATAGTTTGGATAGTTGATCCTATTAACGGTTCACATAGTCAGTGTACTCAACAGGAAATCATCAAAACATTGTATAATTGGAGGATGCGGGCATCGATCCCGCTACCTCTCGCATGCTAAGCGAGCGCTCTACCATTTGAGCTAATCCCCCTGCATTTCGCTCGTAGACATTACGTCATAGTTATTCGTCGACACCTCGTGACATGCCGGAAGTTCAATAGTAAAAGGAGGGTGGAGCTTAGCCACAGCAAAATGGCGACCGGAGTTGGGAGTGAGTATTGTTCTTTGTCGGGGAGCTGAAATAACGGTCAACCAGCTTGAACTGAAAATATTACTCATATTTGCCGAAAAGCAATCGGTGTTGCGTGTCGTTTATTCGTTTTGGGTGTGATAAATATTACAGGTGTCCTTGAGATAATGAGTAATTTTGTTAAATTGCAGGCTGCTAGCTAGCTACTGACCGAGACGCGGAAAATCTAGCCACCTAGCTAAGTAGTTAATTTGTTGTTGACATTGTCAGCCGTCTGGCTCTATAACTCAGTTATTTGTGCCTGATATTATATTAGCTATTTTCAGACGCCAGTTGCCACCTGGGTAACGTTAATATCCATACCGGTATTTCTCATTGGCCCAGTTACCATGACCTACATAAACTAGCCCGTTGGTGAAAGCAACACGAAGGCTGCTAGCCAGCTGCGAGCCCACACGGCCTGGCTGATTATTTACGTTAAGTGGGTGATGTATAGTCCTTAGGGGTGCTCAGCGATTCATTTTTTTCCGGTGAAAAAACAATTGCAAAAAAGCAATTAACTAGCGTTATCACGTTAGTTAGTTGCTGTTTCTTTTAATCGGAACGATATTCGTGTGGGATCGGTGTCGCCGTACCCATCTTTTTTATTCTCAGCCGCCTTCACGCTGCTTTCCTCTCTTCTGCAGAACACAAGGTGCTCTCTCTCGGGCCCACGGAGCCATGGTCGGTCCGGGAGAAGCTGTGTTTGGCGTCTTCCGTCATGAGAAGCGGAGACCAGAATTGGTACGGTGCCCCATGCATGCTGAAGATTCGTCCTGTCCTTTTTAATATCGGCGCATCCCAGTGCTGTGTCTCTGGCCTGTAGTCTTGTTTGTTTGGACATGTCTTTGTGCACAAATCAAAGATAATTTCATCTGGCAGTTTCATACTCCGTGGTTTTTTTTTTAGTCATATGGGGTGGCTTTGTTAACATGTCTTTAAATTATAATGGCATCTTAAATTAGGGCGACTGTGATTTTTAAATTGTTTTGCTAGTTCCTGTGTTTGTTGTTCTATTTTGTGTATTTTTGAGTATCTGTCTGCAACTAAATTGCCCCTGCCTAGCAGTAAAGGTCTGTTGTTGACTTGCTCGGTTGGTTTGTCGCTCTCTCAGTCTCTTTCCACGTCTGTCTCTTTGTTTTCCCGTGCTTTCTTCTGACCTGTGCGAGCTGAGAGAACATTAAAAAGGTGATTTTGTTTCTTTGTCCGGCAGGGTATCCGTCAGCCGAGCTATAAAGCCATTTTCGGAACCGGGACGACCCCCGGACTGGTTCTCTCAGAAGGTAACCATAAAAACCCAACCCAATCTATGTACGATGGAGGCATATAGACTGTCACAGGTCTGTGCCTTCGTTCCAGGACCCAGACGAGCTGGCTGCAGGGGATTAAATAAGTCAGCTAGGCTGGTTCTCTGCTGGAAAGTGCACTTGTTACAAGCACGCGACCCGTGTAGCGTTCAGGGTCCCTGAACGGGCTTGGGAAAGACTAAACCTGAGCTTCCTAGTTGAAGCCGGACTGCGCGTTTCTGGTCCAAATGAATGTTTGACATCCACAAGGATTGTCAGGCAGTTGTCACTTTAACACAGGAACTGAGCCTACCAATCCCTCCCTGTAATGTGTGGTTTTGGGGAAATGCCTTATGGGTAAAATGGGTTTAAATTGCTCCCTCACCTCCTCCTCACTCCTCTACCTCCCACAGCACTGCGCCTCCCAGTATTCAGAGCTCCTGGAGACTACAGAGGCCCCAAAGTGAGTAACCGCTCCTCAGTCTCATCACTGTCTGGCTCATATTGTGTGTCTCCAAGGCTCTATTGTTTCCACCAGGAGGATATGTGCTCCTATGCTGAAAAATGTAGGAACACACTAATGCATCCCAGTTAGTAGAGGTGCCCTTAAATTATGATCTCTGTCACTGCCTGGAGAGAGCATTCTGGGTAAAATTCTGCTTGGGGTTGTGAGTAGTTGAAGTGGTGGCATTGTGGCCACATGACCTTGGTGTCAGACGATGGCCGTGATGTCATGGTGGCGTGGTGTCATGTGACAGGCGGAAGCGGGGGGAGAAGGGGGAGGTGGTGGAGACGGTGGAGGACGTGATCGTACGCAGGCTGACGGCCGAGCGCATCGAGGAGCTGAAGAGGCTGCTCAGAGACACGCAGGAGAAGTACAGGTACAGAGCCGCCGGACCCCACTGTCCCGAATCCCCTGCACTCTGCTGTCCCGAACCCCTGCACCCCTACACCCCGCTGTCCTGAACCCCCCGAACCCCTGCACCCTGCTGTCCCGAACCCCTGCACCCCACTGTCCCGAATCCCCCGAACCCCTGCACCCCGCTGTCCTGAACCCCTGCACCCCACTGTCCAAAACCCTCACCACTGTCACTTCCTGTGTCCACAGGAAGCTGAAGAAGGAGGCGGAGCTTATCCAGGCTGGACATCTGGACACAAAACTGGAGGAGCTGTGGGGAGAGATTGTGCAGTAAGAGCCATCTGTCTGTATCCTGGCGACCAGACTGCTGTCTGTCTGTCTGTCTTAACTGGCAGTTAATTTATTGTATCATATCTGAGTTTCTATTGGTTTATGTTAGGATGTATTGGCGTGAGGTGTGTGTGTGTGTGTGTGTATGTGCGTGTGCATCTGTGTGTCTGCGCCTATTTATGGTTTATTTCTTTTACTCGATTGGCAGAAAGAAGAAACAGGAAGAGGACGAGGCAGAACAGAAGAGGAAGGCCACTGATGCTGCGTATCAGGGTACAGTCCACCAGTTCCCTTTAGTCCATGTTCACAGATAAACCCTCAGGCCTGTATTCACTGAGTATCTCAGAGTGGGAGTGCTGATCTAGGATCAGTTCATTCTTTTAGCTCATGGTGGATAAGGGCCGGATGTGTACAAGGGAAGCCTGATTCTAGATAAACTCTCCTACCCATGTAACAGGTGCTTTGTGAATACAGGTCTTTTCAGCAACACGGTCATAACCTAAATCATAAACACTGCGTAACTGCCATCGGGGGAAAACGTGATTAAACAAGGTAATAGTCCGTCGTTAGGTCTGTATTTAACAGCCTACTCCGGATTCTGATTATGACGTGGTAAAATCTGCTGTTTAAAAAGCTTGTGAACTTGTCCCAGAGGTTTACTGGCAGACGTTTAGATGTTTTTGGAGACAAGGTGAGCAAACACATGAGGAATTAGCTCAGGATAAGGAGTGCTTATTTGATGGGTGGTGTTGCATAGGTAGACTGGGGTGGTGTTGCATAGGTAGACTGGGGTGGTGTTGCATAGGTAGACTGGGTTGGTGTTGCATAGGTAGACTGGGGTGGTGTTGCATAGGTAGACTGGGTTGGTGTTGCATAGGTAGACTGGGGTGGTGTTGCATAGGTAGACTGGGGTGGTGTTGCATAGGTAGACTGGGGTGGTGTTGCATAGGTAGACTGGGGTGGTGTTGCATAGGTAGACTGGGGTGGTGTTGCATAGGTAGACTGGGGTGGTGTTGCATAGGTAGACTGGGGTGGTGTTGCATAGGTAGACTGGGGTGCGTCCCGCTTGTTGACTCCTTTCCCGGCTGTTTTTTGGGGCGAGCCCTGGGACACTAAACTGTCCCTCCTCTTCCTCAGTTCGGCAGGCGGTGAAGAACACCCCGAAACGGGCGACCAGCGTGGCCGTGCGCTCCCCGCTGGGCGGCGCCTCGCCCGGTTTGGAGTCGCCCGTGCCGGACCCGCCCCCGCCCCCGCCCCCGCCCCCGGTCCCGCCCACGCCCACGGCCCTGCCCACACCGGACGAACCCTGCGCCACGCCCACCGTAAGCGCCCGGGCACCTCGGCGTGCCGCTCCGCCTCCTCCCTCTAACACACACAGCTCCGGAAAAAACAGGCCACCCCATATTTTCTGAAAAAGAATCAGGGGTTACTCCACCAACTACTGACTGTTGAGCCCTTCCTTTTGTTCAGGAAGGGCTCAACAATCAGTAGCTGGTGGAGTAACCCCTGATTCTTTTTGGGAATTGTTATTTTTAACAATTCCCAATTCCCATTGTTATTTTTATAATTTATTTATGGGCATAAACTTGTTTGGTTTGTATTATTCGATGTGTAAAACCACCTAGCATTTTGAGTAGTTGTTATTTTCTGCAAATTAATTTTCTGAATGACTATGTTTTTATTTGGAATTAAACTCAAGTGTGGTTATTTTTCACGAAAGAATTTCCAAAGTTTCTTTACAGACACATGAACTGTGGAACTGTGCATTTCTTTTTCCAGAGCTGTTCACTGATAAAAACACTCTACAAAGGTGGCCCACACAAGCTTTGACGATCCTCTCTCTCACTCCTTCCTTCTTTCTGCATCCCTCTCTCCGCCCCTCCCCCTCCTCCCAGCCCCCCCAGCCCCAGCCCCAGCCCCAGCCCCAGCCCCAGCCCCAGCCCCAGCCCCCGCCCCCGCCCCCAGGCCCTGCCGTTTTCATCCCCCTGGCCGAGTCGTCGGGGCCTGCCGTGGCGGAGGCCAGCCCTAGGCCTCTCCAGGAGGACTCCCCGCAGAAGAAGCTCCTGAGCCAGAAGGCCACGCCGCCGGCCTCCCCCCTGCTGTCGGAGCTGCTGAAGAAGGGCAGCCTGCTAGCCGCTAGCCCCCGCCTGGTCAGAGCGCAACCCTCGTCTACACCTCCTCCCTTTTTGCTGGTTTATGGGTGCTCCTGGGAGCACTGTTGTCCCCACAGCGAGATGGTCACGGGTTCGAATCCCGGCCCGGGGCCTTTCGGTGTGGAGTTTGCATGTGCTGTCCTGACGCCTCTCTGCCCTTGCAGGTGGGGGATGGGGACATACCTGCAGGCCTGTCTAATGGAGCCTCCGCCATCTCTGCCGGACAGGCCACCACAGGTAACCACGCTACACCCCTCACGTCTGTGTGTGCATGGGGGAGAACCTCGGCCCTGTATCGGCGTACTGGTCACCCGGTACAGCGGTGAAAGGGTAGTGATTTGGTATGTTGTTGGGTCTGTATGGAATGTGCATTTCCAAATGGCAAGCTGCAGAGAAGAGATGAGTTTTGTTTCTTTGTGGTAGCCTCTACCTTTCTTGATTACAAATACTGTAGCCCTTTCAAATGCATGCACACACACACACACGTAATCACACACTAGACACAGTTTCTTCCTGCCAGTGTGTGTATGTGCGGCCGTGATGGAGAGATGTCAGTGCTGAATTAGCCATCACGTCTCACTGTGCATGCTTATGCTGCTGTAGTAACGTCTGCTTCCAGCTCAAGGCCTTGTCGCTCTCTGTCATGTCTGTCCATCCTTCGTCTGTCTGTCCGTCCATCCGTTCGTCTGTCCGTCTGTCTGTGTGCCAGGTGCTCCCACGCTGTCTCGTCTGCTGGAGGCCAGCCCCGCCCAGTTCCCTGCCCCTCTGGGCCCAATGGTTGCCCCTGAGCTCCCCAATGCCCACCCCCCTCCTGCACCTGTCCCTGCATCGGACAGCACCACCTCGCTCAGCACAGGTCTCTGTCTCTCTCTCTCGCTCTCACTCGCTCTCTATCTCTCTCTCTGTCCCCCTTTCTCTCTCTCTGTCTCTCTCTCTCTCTCTGTCCCCCTCACTCGCTCTCTATCTCTCTCTCTGTCCCCCTTTCTCTCTCTCTCTCTCTCTGTTTCTCCCTCTCTCTCTGTCTCTCTTGCTCTCTCTGTCCCCCTTTCTCTCTCTCTCTCTGTCCCCCTTTCTCTCTCTCTCTCTCTCACTCGCTCT
This sequence comes from Anguilla anguilla, assembly GCF_013347855.1. Classification (NCBI taxonomy): domain Eukaryota; kingdom Metazoa; phylum Chordata; class Actinopteri; order Anguilliformes; family Anguillidae; genus Anguilla; species Anguilla anguilla. The sequence continues at coordinate 4,053,242 of NC_049203.1, forward strand.
CTATCTCTCTCTCTGTCCCCCTTTCTCTCTCTCTGTCTCTCTCTCTCTCTCTGTCCCCCTCACTCGCTCTCTATCTCTCTCTCTGTCCCCCTTTCTCTCTCTCTCTCTCTCTGTTTCTCCCTCTCTCTCTGTCTCTCTTGCTCTCTCTGTCCCCCTTTCTCTCTCTCTCTCTGTCCCCCTTTCTCTCTCTCTCTCTCTCTTGCTCTCTCTCTCTCTGTCCTTTTTTCCTTTCCCACCCTCTTCTTTCCTCCTCTCTGTCCTTTGCACGCAACCTTTTTTATCCTGTCTCCTCTCTCTCTCTCTCTCTCTCTTCTTTTATTGCGCTTTTCGTTTCTTTCTCTCCGTCTCGTGTGCTCTCCCTCCTTTCTCCCTCCCTCTCTGTCGCTCGGTTTTGGGAACCTCTCTCGCGCCGGAGTCCGCGGCTCCGGTGCCTTCGGCTGACCCGCCCGGCGTTACCGTGCCGCGCCCCAGCGTCTCGCCGTCTGTCCAGAGTAAAATCGACCGCGGCGTCGTTTTAGCCCTTCCCTCTGAAACGGTCTGAACTGAGAATAACGGAAGAGCGAGACCGAACAGAGCTGCTATTAAGCCCGGGGGTGAAAGAGGAAGGAAGTCGATGTTCTCGTCGATAGCGCTGATGACGCGAGGTTGTTAGTTAATGTTTGCTTCATCCCTCATTCTGTTCGCTCAATAGCACTAATGCCACCGCTAGAGTTCTGCTGAACTACTGCCTGCTATAAAGAACTGGAAACTTATGCGTGTGTATTTGTGTGTGTGTGTGCGTGCGTGTGTGTGTGTTTGTGTGTGTGGATTTTTGTATTTGTGTGTGTGTGCGCGTGTGTGCACATGCGTTTTTGTGTGTGTGCGCACGTGTATGTGTATTTGTGCGTGTGTGTGTGTGTGTGTGTGCGTACGTGCGCACGTGTATGTGTATTTGTGTCTGTGTCTGTGTGTGTGTGTATGTGTGTGTGTGTGTGTGTACAGGGGAAGACCCAGGCATTAGTGCGGAGGCCGTGGTGAGCCCTTCTGCAGCGGAGGCGAAGGCTGCGGAGTTGGGTGAGGAGGACCTGGTGGCCGTGTCCTACATTGGGGACGAGCTGGACCTGGAGACCGTGGGGGACATCATTGCCATCATAGAGGAGAAGGTACCCACAAAGCAGTTTGTCCCCACAAGGCAGTTTGTCCCCACAAAGCAGGTTTATTACAACAGCGATCCCACAGTGACACCTTTTACCACATGATCTGGTCCATTGAACGTTGATTTGTCCAAGGTTGAATCACAAAGGTTTTTCACAACAAGGAGGCCCCACAATGGCACGTTCTCCTGCAAGGCTTTTAGTGATGGCACATCGGTTTGTCCCCGCCAAGCTGGTTTATGACAACGTTGAGGCTGCATTACCACTGAGTCTGAACGATTGAGCATTGGTTGATGGATGCAGGTTACCACTCGTTTTTAACGATCAAACTTTTGCGCAACGCTTCTGCGTTTCCTCTACATAAATTTGTCTGTTTGGCCTGCACTGGTTTCAAAAGGTTACGTGCCAGTCTGACCCTCTGGACTGGTGAAAGAAAGCTTTCTCATTTTAGGATGCTATTAGACAATTGGAATCGGGGTGTAAACGTTAAGGGAAAATGGGGGGGGGGGGGGGCGGAGGGGGAATATTCAGTTCAGATGCCAAATTTAATTAGTCTTAAATGCCATACACGGAACAAGAAAGGTTGGCGATGTTTGTGCTGATGATCCGCTCAGGCGGATGTGCAAAGGGTGAGCAAACCTTCCGGAGCTTAACGGAGTGAACAGGTCCAGTGGGAAAGCCTCCAGTTATAGACGCCGTGTGTTTCGCACATCTTTTATTTTCCCACAGTGGCCTTTGATGGGCTAAACTGTAAACACCTCCCTTGGCTTGGTGTGAGTTAAAATCAGAGATGTTACTTATTTTTCCTCTTGTTCGTAAGAACCGGGCACAATTATACTTAAGGATGCACTGGTTCCGTCGCCGCGGGTCAGATACGAATGCGCTGCTTCATATCCCGCTTAAGACTGGCCTGAAACGGACCAGCAACATTCTTGTTACTCTCCGTTCGCAAACGGGGCTATGTTGTCATCAGAGATGTATCTGATCTGTCGCCGGACTGTCAATATTCCAATGGGAGCATCAGAATACTCACAAATGAGCGGAACAACACATCAAATATATCCATGACCACAGCAAGTAAGCGTAACAGTTACTAGGTTTTACTCTCGTAATGATCTGACTCCAAATGAATTTATAATTTAAAATTTGGTTTTAACTATACGTGGAGCTTGGAGTGGTTACACTCGACTCTGTCTTGTGCCATCATTCCTCAATATATGCTCCCGGGATTAGCACTATTGCTAAATCTCAGTTCGGTGAAGCCTACAGAGGGTAGGAGGCTGACCACCATCATACATGCCTTCCTTTGTGCATAGATAGTTATGAGCCCAGGACAGTGTGCATTTATCGGGCTCCTTAAGGCGAATTTGACAAGAACCGGCGTGCAACGCCCATGGGTCCTCTTAAGCCAAAACTCCAGAACCAATACAACACCAATCCCGTTAGCGGGCAGATCGTGGTCGCCTATCTAACTTGAGGACCTCACTAAAGACTTTCGCTGTACTAGACCCCTGATCAGTAGGTCTTAGTCAGAATTGTCCCCCTGAGTATTTAATCAGAATTTCGGCTGAAAAGAATATAAAATGGATTAGAGTCAGGAAGACCACGCAAGTTAAAAATAAGAAGAATTTATTAACAGGCAGGTAGGTCATTAGCTTCAAATTCAGTCAATTATAAAATACGGAAGGTTTAAAAACATAAATACAGAGTAAAAAGTTCTTACCCAGCCTGTTCAGCTACACACGGAACACAGAGTATGCGCAGTGTGGGAAGTCGATTGCGATCTTCCCCGACAGGGTTGTCTCCCTTCCTTTTAAGCCAAATCCCGCGTTTGATCTAGGCGGCATTGTCATAAATTAACCTGGACCAATGATAAAATCTGGAATTTAGGCCCCCAGCGTTTGGAGGCTGTTGTCAAAACAATTAGTGGGGAGATTGGGAAAGGGAGATGATTACCAGAGGGGACGTTCCATTGTGATAGTTTTTCCCTTTGTGATAGAGTTTCTGAAACTGTTTTATTAAATTTATTTGGTATGAAACATATTTCATTCAATTTCTTGATTTTCCCTGAATACGTCCATACCAAACATGTCAAGGGGATGTAATATTATGGTGCAGTTGAAAATGAAAATACCCTTTTGTTGAACCATTTTACATGTAATCCAAGTTATTACTACGTAAGGCATAATACAGCAATATAATGAAAACATGTGCATGGTTTGTAAGGTTTTACAGGGTTTGTGAATATGATAAACAGATGGTTTAGAGTCAAGATCCAGAAAAGAAATAAAAAGTGTAATGACAGAGGGGCCCACATAAGGGCACTGTGGTACTTGTCAAGAGCAGTTGCCCCACCATTTTGCCAGAGGCCTGATGATCTTTTCACCCTTAATGGCCCCAACACACACCCACAACCATAGACAAAGAGACCAGTTCCCCTTATCTCAGTCTTGTCCAGATGGTAACATTCCAGAGAGCCAATGGCCTGCTCATCCAGAGGAAGTCCGAGTAACCTATTGTTTTATCACAAGGCTCTCGGGTCCTTTGAAGTACAGGATGAGTCCCAGCCCCCAGGCTCGTTCAAATGCCAGCCTTTTCTGGGTCCCAGTTTACTTTAGTGCTTTAATGGTGTTGCACATAAACTCGTTGGTCTTGTTAGCCAAGTCTGGCACTGTCGCCCAGGTAACACGAGCACGTGCACTAATGTCTTGTGTTGTTAGCCCCTCTGCATTTGAGCATCTTCCAAGTGAATCTTGTGCGCCCTCAGGTTTGACTGAATGATGTCACTCCGAATGGAAATATCCCCCACCTCCCCCCCCCCCCCCCCGCCGGGTCTCGTTCCCTCTCTCCCTGTCGTTCATCCTCCTCACTCTCTCGCTCTCTCGTTTCTCTCGCAGGTGGACGACTGCCCCGAGGCTCTGGACGCCGCGGCGGTGGAGGCGGCCCTCTCCCTCTGCGAGGACGCCGCGGCCGGCCACGCCCTCTCCGGACCCTGGGAGTCCGCCGACGCCTCTGGCCCCGCCCCCGGCCCCTTAGACCCCGCCCCCAACGCCATGGACCTGCCCGCAGACTCCCTGGAGCCCTCCTCCGCGCACGCAGACCTGGAGATGAAGGAGCCGGGAGAGGACGAGGAGGGCGGGGGCAACGGGGGGATGGTGGAGGGCGTGGCTGGGGCAGGCTCCGCCCCCTCGCCTCCCGTCGCCTCTGACGACGCTCAGATCGAGGGAGGGGGTGTCCAGGCCCAGAACCAGGGCGTGGCCGACGGGGAGGAGGGAGGGCCTGATGAAGCCACGCCCACTCCGTCTGTGAAGTGTGAGAGTGAGGAGTGGACCCAGCCCGGCGTGGACCTTCCCTGTGCAGGTGCGTACAGCATGCTCACGCACACTCTCTCACACACACATATGCACACGCATACACCTACACTCACACACACATACCACACACATACTTACACACACACGTCTTCCTCTGCTGGCCTGCTGGTCACTGTTTCACTGTTTTCTCTCTCTGTCCCACAGACTCTGAGGACAGCTCCGCCTCGGGGAAAGACTCCAGGGTGCGTTCTCTTTCTTAAACACGTGCGCTGAGACACACGTGCTCTGGGACAGATGCACTAAGATGCACGTGGGAATCACCAGTCTTGCGCAGGTGGGCCCCACGGTCTTGGATCGAATCCTGACCGTGCTGGTGCCGCCTGTGGCCAGTAGGGTGAGGTTTGATTGGCGGTATCTTTGCCCAGGGTTGCAGCTCAATGTTCTGTAGCGCCCCCCACTGGTTGATTGGCCACCTGCGCAGTTCCACCAGTTAAGCTGTACAGGAAGTGATTTTCTCTGGCTCATCTGTGTGTGAGCCTGACTGTATGGTATGGTAATGGGCCGTAGAATCACATGCTGCGGAACAGAGAACATGCCTGTCTGTGCTCTTTTGAACCAGGGGCGAAGGGTCCAGTAATGAGCCCTGATCTATGCGATTGGACATTCCAAACTGGGGAGGACGGGAGGGGGATAAAATAAAAAAAACACACGTAGAACCTGTAACACACCTTTACTGAAACGTGAAAATGGCTGCACTGGCCTTGTGAAGCAATAACGCATTCTTTTCCCTGTTCTCTCTCTTTTTCTTTCTCTTCTTCTTTTCTTCCCTCCTCCTCCTCCTCCTCTTCCCCTGGGTTCCTCCCCGGCCCCGCGCAGGAGGTGAAGGAGGAGGACGGAGGGAGCGACGCGGACGAGGGGAGCGTGTCGGAGATGAAGGAGAGCGGGGACGGGGAGGGGGATGGGGATGGGGAGGGGGAGGGGGACGGGCCTTACCTGTCGGAGCTGGAGCCGCCGGCCAGCGAGAGCGAGGACGGCTTCAGCCTCCCCACCCCCTCCCTGCAGCGCTACGCCACCGCCGACTCCGCCCCCAGCAGCCCCGCCTCCTCGCAGTTGTGAGTCTCGCGGCGTGAAGCTTGTGCTTCCTCATTCCGTTCCATTACATTACATTACATTACAGGCATTTGGCAGACGCTCTTATCCAGAGCGACGCGCAACAAAGTGTATAACCATAACCAGGAACAAGTATGACGAAACCCCTAGAGAGAAGTACCGGGTCCAAGTACAGGGAACAACCGCATAGTTCAACTTGGACCCTGATGGTTAAACTGATTAACACTAACAACGAGAACGGCAACAACGCAATCTATGGAGAAAAAAAAAAAAAAATACAAGTAGTCGTTAAGACAGTTGATGCGCCTAAGTCACCTTCCTGTGTGACTGGTGTGGTTATGACCATGAGCCTGGCCTGAAGAACGTGTTAATGACTGTTCTTCTTTCTCTCTCTGTTTTTTCACATTCTCTCTCTCTCTCTCTCTCTCTGTTTTTTCACATTCTCTCTCTCGTTCTTTTTTTTTTCCTCATTCTCTCTCCCCTCTTATTTTCTCTTTCTCTTGTCTCTCTCACTCACACACACACATTCGCACTCACACTCTCTTGGACACACACTCACACACTCACACACACACACACACACACACACACGCACACACGCTCTCAGCTCAATGTGCAGTGAGGACCAGGAAGCCATCCAGGCCCAGAAGATCTGGAAAAAAGCCATCATGCTCGTGTGGCGAGCGGCAGCCAATCACAGGTTTGAATTGCTTCAGCTAATATCCAATGACAGACCAGCACTGTGACAGATACCGTTATGAACTGGTCACCAGGCAGAAGCCACCATAGGGCCTGATTTACTATGACCTCTAGCACCTGAAGAACCTTTTGGGGCATGCAAAAATAGTAACACAACCAATGATATGTGCATAACATGGACTGACTGACTGATTGATTGATTGATCGATCAATCGATTGGCAGGTATGCCAGTGTGTTCCTGCAGCCTGTGTCGGACGACATCGCCCCTGGTTACCACAGCATTGTGCACAGGTGAGATCTCTACCTGTGCTGCTACCTGATTCGTCAGGCCCTCATTATTATTAGTGTGGTTGCCTTAGGCAATTTCCCATAGAGGATGAATGGGGAATGTGACGTCATACATACGTGAGAGATGAAGTTACAGCATTGGTCGGCTTTGCACACGTGATGCAGTAGGTTTTGACCTGCTTTATCTACTGGGGATTCAGAATCCAGATGCGGTGCATATCTCGCTTTTTGTCGTAATTACAGAAAACACACACTCGTAAACTTCAAATGATTTATACCACAATGTAGATAACACCTTGACGAAGACGTACATGCACGGATTGTGTTTTTCAAACGAGGTTTCCTGGCGACTTAGCCACCAGAATGGATATAGCTGAATGCGGAAGTGAACGCGATAAAAACGGTATTCCAAATGAAAAATTACAAATGAAAACGCTGTCAGCTAGGTATATCAACAAACATATGGCTTAGGCATACCCAGAAGTCCTCAATAATAATAGCATTTCACAAGATATTACGCAAAATCGTTGATAACGTTTCGTCAACGTTTCTTTGCTAGTGCTAACAACGAGTGCATGCATTGAATGCGACGATGAAAAAACTTTCGGTTGACCTATAAAACGATATTCCAAAACCAAAATTAGACGTGTTATACCTGGTTAGAAAGCTTATGCTCTCACCTACTGAATAAATGAATTCTCAAACAAGCCAGACTGTACTAAACAGGGCAACAATGCCGTCAACAACACGTGTGCAGCAGCTTCTGGTCCGGTCTTACTCCAGAAAAAGACGTCAGCTTGTAATACCACACATGTTGCTTTGGGTGTTCTCGAACTTTGGCGTACAAACTGGCTTGATCTACGCTTCATCGATCCAACAGGTGATAGAATAAGCTTTCTAACTATGTATAATATGTCAAATTTTACTTTTGTAACACTGTTTAATATCCCAGCGTATTGGAAACTTTGGTCTCATTAGAGCTGCATTACGCATTCAGTCTGTTGTAGCGGGGAAAGCAACGCTTTCTCACCCCAACGCGTTTGCTAAAGTACACAACTCCACTTGCATGTTGTTGATGCACCCCTTGCTGCAACAGAAGCTAGTAGTACTGGCTACCAGCCGATACTTATTCACAGAAGCTGTATTTAAAATGCAACTATTTTAACACACATTTCTCGCCTCATTTTCGTTCTTGGAAATTCGGCTCGGCTAACACGTAATAGGCTACTCTGTCTATGAGTTGGTCTCAGAGATAACAGATTAGACTCTGAATTACTGTTTTTAGTTGTGTGGTTAAAATGAGCTGAAATTCACGCGAAATCATACGTCAATCAAATTAATCTCCCTAGCCCCGTCTTGCTTTTTTTAAATGGTGCGATCACGCAGTGTAGACGTAGGGTTTTTCCAAGACCCTCTGAACATGCCAGCTAGCTTTATGATTCGCCGTCACTCGTCACCGCATACCGCGAGTAAAACACTGAGATAATTTAGCTCTGAATATGTGTGTCGCAAATAAACTCGATGCCGTGATGTTATAGCGCGTACACGATACTCTGTCTCTGCTTATACTACAGAAACTGTTCGCTCTGTTCAGCACAAAGTCGACTTTGCGTTGGCGGCAACCACACTTCACAATTTCAGCAGGAATTGTCTGGTTATTATTACTGTTTGATACAGTCTTACTGACCGTTTCTGCCTGGCACAGGCCAAGAGAAGGATGATAAAAGAGGCCCCAATTAAATCTGTTCTTGGTCTAATTTCCCTTTTTTCCCCTGTAATTCTTTGTCTCCTTCCACACTGTCCCTCGCCTGGCCCCCCCACCCCCCCCCCCCATGTCCTCCCTGCGCCCCGCCCCAGGCCCATGGACCTGTCCGTCATCAAGAAGAACATCGAGGCGGGGCTGATCCGCACCACGGCGGAGTTCCAGCGGGACATCATGCTGATGTTCCAGAACGCGGTGATGTACAACAGCTCGGACCACGACGTGTACCACATGGCCCTGGAGATGCAGCGCGACGTGCTGGAGCAGATCCAGCAGTTCCTGGCCACCCAGCTCATCATGCAGACGTCCGAGTCCGGCATCAGCGCCAAGAGCCTGCGGGGCAGAGAGTCCTCCCGCAAGGACTCCACCGACAAGGTGAGGGGGGGGGGCAGAGTGTCCACCTGCAAGGTGAGGGGGGGAGGGGAGTGTCCACCTGCAAGGTGAGGGTGGGGTAGGAGAGTGTCCACCTGCAAGGTGAGGGGGGTGGGGGTGGGTGCAGGTTGGGAGAGTGTCCACCTGCAAGGTGAGGGGGGTGGGGGTGGGTGCAGGTTGGGAGAGTGTCCACCTGCAAGGGGAGGGGGGTGGGGGTGGGTGCAGGTTGGGAGAGTGTCCACCTGCAAGGTGAGGGGGGTAGGGGTGGGTGCAGGTTGGGAGAGTGTCCACCAGCAATGTGGGGGGGGGGGAGGAGATGGGAGAGTGTGTCCATCAACAAGGTCGGGGGGGCGGGGGGGGGGGGGGGTTTCTATCTGCAAGGACTACACCAACGAGGTGAGGGACAGAGAGAGGGAATACACAGGGAGTGGAAGAGGCAGGGTTTGTACCTACAACCACAGTCAAGGCTTACATACAAGATTAGTTAGACTGTTTACATACAAGTTTAGTTAGACTGTTTACATACAAGTGTAGTAAAAGAGTTTACATAGAAGGTTAGTAAGAGAGTTTACATAAAAGTTTAGTAAGGAGTTTACAGGGTTATTAGGCCTAGCAGACAGGTGAGGGCCTGCTCTAGAAAGAAGCACAGAGCTACAGAAAGAGGGGAAATGATGAAGTTAAAGGAAGGAGAGGAAGGACAGTATGAACGAAGAAAAGAAGATGAAAAGTGAAAAGCCAGTTTTTCACCATGGAGGGTGGGATACTTCCCGACACTTGTGGAAGTATCACACAGTGGGCATGTTGCCTTATCGTGCACACACACTCTCGCTTTCTCACACACACACACACACACACACACAGGCTGCGGTTTAAGTGTGTGTGCGAGCATGTGCGAGCGTCGGTGTTTTCATACGCATGCAATCCATCACGTGCATGAACCGGTGTTTGGACGTGGGCTCTCCACTGCGTTTGTTTGTACCGTGTGCCTCACCGAGCCCCGTGCAGTCCTGGGTGCTTTCATTCAGCTCACTCTGCCACTGGGCCTGGCCACCGCCTCAGCCTGGGGCCTGCTGCTGACTGACCGACTGACTGACTGACTGGCTGATTGACTGGCTGTTTGGCTGACTGACTGACTGACTGACTGACTGACGGACTGACGGACTGACGGACTGACTGGCTGACTGGCTGATTGACTGGCTGTTTGGCTGACTGTCTGACTGACTGTCTGACTGACTGACTGGCTGGCTGATTGGCTGGCTGGCTGGCTGGATGACTGGCTGGCTGGCTGTCTGACTGATTGGCTGGCTGATTGGCTGGCTGGCTTGACTGGCTGGCTGATTGGCTGGCTGATTGGCTGGCTGGCTGTCTGACTGACTGACTGACTGGCTGATTAACTGGCTGTTTGAATGACTGACTGGCTCCCATCACCTCGGCCTGGGGCCTGCTCATACTGACTGACTCACTGACTGACTCACTGGGTTAGGGACATGGCTTCTGCTGTCCCCGTTGTTCTTTCAGTACGTACACACACACACACAGCAGTCCAGGAATAGACACGACTCACAACACAACCGCACACCTCATTCCAGTTGCGTTTGCCCTCACTCTCACAGTACTGACAGTCCCCTGTGTGTGGGAGTTTTTTCACTGTTTTCCATTCCACTGTCATTCCCTTCTCTGGTCCTCTTCCCCCTCTCATTTCACTGTGTGCATGCTCTGTCCCTCGGAAGCGTGTTTGTGTTCGCCCTGTCCATTTGAGCGTGTGCGTGTGCGTGTGTGTGTGTGTGTGTGTGTGTGTGTGTGTGTGTGTGTGTGTGTGTGTGTGTGTGTGACCCTTCTCTATGACCCTTTGTGTGTAGTTTTTTTCCTTGACTGTTTGGTGGGTGTTTGTGTTGCATGGGCGGGGGGTGTCTGTTTTTCTGTGTATGTAGCTGTCTGTGTATGTGTCGTTCTCTCTGAGTGTGTGTTTTCTGTGTGTGTGTGTGTATGTATATACCTGTGTGCGTGCGCGCACTTGCCCGTGCTTGTGTACCTGTGTGCGTGTACGTGTGCATGATGCGTGTGTGTGTGTATAGTGAGCGTGAGTGTGTGTGTATAGTGAGCGTGAGTGTGTGTGTGTGTAGTGAGTGTGAGTGAGTGTGTGTGTGTGTTTATAGTGAGTGTGTGTGTGTGTGTGTATAGTGAGTGTGAGTGAGTGTGTGTGTGTGTGTATAGTGAGTGTGTGTGCGTGTGTGTGTATAGTGAGCGTGAGTGTGTGCGTGTGTGTGTAGTTTCCTCTCTCTCTGACTGTATTGTTTGTCCTCTCACAGGACAGTGTCCCCATGGCCTCTCCTGCTTTCCTTCTCTCTCTCTTTGTAAGTATCCAGTCTGCAGGGCGACACACACTCACACACACACACACACACACACTTTACACATGCGGCCACACTTTCACACACACACACACACTGTACACACTCACGCGTACGCACACACACACTATACACACTCACACACACGACCACACACACACACACACTATACACACTCACACATACTCACACACACACATGGCCACACTCACGCTCACACACACACTCACAGACTGTACACACTCACATGCGTGCACACACACACACACACTGTACACACACATGCACACACTGTACACACACACACATACACACACACTATACGCTGTCCGTCACCATCACTACGCTGACTCACCTTCCCCATATGTACACACTGCCTGTACACTTTTCCTTTCTGTAACTTTCTTGCTCCCACACACACACACACACACACGCACCGCTGCGATACTTATGCTCACTCAAACACACTCCCTCGTCCACACACACACACACACACACACAGACACACAAAGAAACACAGATTGCATACACGTCTGCAGACTGTAAGCCTAATTAGCGTTCGATTTTTCCCCCGCTTGGTCTGTTCTCGTAAAGCTTCTGCTAAATGACGGAAGCGGCGCGGCCCAGAGAATGAGGCGCTGATTTGTCTGGTCTGTCCGCTTTCGGGACTTCGGTGCACCGCTGTTCGCGAGCCCGCGGTTGTGCATGCGTCGACTCTGTACAAATTAGTGCCGTTTAATAAAAGGGAGTGTGTGTGTGGGTGTGCGTGTGCTTGCACGTGTGTGCGTGTGTGCAC
>NC_049203.1:4067567-4107567 GCF_013347855.1 Anguilla anguilla
GTGTGTGCATGCATGTGTGTGCGAGCCTGTGTGCATGTGTTCATGCGTGCATGTGTATGTGTGTGTATGCGTGCATGCTTGCTTGTATGTTTGTGTATGTGTGTGTGTGTGTGTGTGTGTGTGTGTGTGTGTGTGTGTGTGTGTGTGTGTGTGTGGGTGGGTGCACGCGGGTGTGTTGTGGTCATGTTTCATTGTGCACGCGCGTGTGTGTGTGTGTGTGTGAACATGTGGGTGCACGCGTGTGTGTGTGTGTGCGTGAACGTGTGGGTGCACACACGCGTGTGTGTGTGTGTGTGAGTGAATGTGTGTGTGTGTGTGCGCGTGTGTGTGCGTGTGCGTGTGTGTGTGTGTGCGTGCACGCGCGTGTGTGTGCGCGTGTGCGCGCTCGCGGGAGAGGCCGGGTGAGTGCTGCTTTCGTGTTTGTGGAGTGACGCTGCCCCTGTCGGTCCTGTAGATTTAGAGCGTCTCGTCTCAGCACTTAGCCTTTCTGTGGCCGAGGCGCTCCCGCTCTCTGACCTCTGCCCTGTCTCGCCTGCAGGACGGTGGCACCAGGGGGCGCCGCTGCGCCATCGAAGCAGACCTCAAGATGAAGAAATGAAACGAGCAAAAGAGGGGAGAGGGAGAGAGAGAGAGAGAGACTGACTGACTCACTGCATCGGTCAAATTGACCTTCCGAAGAGTTTTCTGGAAAACGAGCGTGCCACTTCAGAGCTAGCATGCTAATTCTGTCTCTCCCCGTAACTCAGAAGTCCACCGAACGTAGACACTTTTTCATTGGTTAAAACTAGGAATGACATCACAATAGGCATCGATGAGTCTAGATTAGTGTTGGAAGGCACCGGCTGCCTCGTTTGGGGAACCGAGTGCAAAAAAAAAAAAATGAAAAAAAGAAGCGTACGTGAGTGTGCCAGTTACTTTATCGTGTCGATACAGTGTGTATTTCTTTTGTACAGATACATTGCTCCTGTACAGATTGTGCTTTTTAAGTATTACGAATGTGTTTAATAAAGAAATGAATAAATATGAATTTACAAACTTCATGTGGCTTTGTTTTTGTGGAGAGGATGCGAATGTTACGGTGCCCATTGTGCTTGAATGACACTGGAGGTGCTCGGGTGCTAATACTGTGTGCTCAGTACTAATGTGTGCTCAGTACTAATGTGTGCTAATACTATACTGCACGTGCATACACGAGCGTGTTCGGGCATGTTTGTGTGTGTGTGTGTGCGCGCGCATACCTGGATTGGAGATGTGTAATGTGTATGTGCGTGTGTGCATGCGTGTGCGTATACATGTGTTCCAGTACTTTTGTGGCTGCGTGTTTGTGTATGCATGTCCGTGTTCATGTGTTTATACGTGTGTGTGTGTGTGTGAGGCGTGTGTTACGTGTGTGTGTGTGTGTGTGTGTGTGTGTTAATGGCACTGTCCCTCCCTGCAGGACTCTCTGTACGGGCAGGAGTTTGATGAGGGGGCGTGGCTTGCAGAGTATGAAGACGGCAGCACAGGCAGTGATTCGGACGTGGGGGCGGGGCCTGCGGGAAGCCCCGCCCACTCAGAGACAGACAGGGAGAGCCCGACGCACGCGGAGGGTGGGAGATCCGGGGGAGGAGAGGAAGGTATGGACACAACGGAGGGAGGAGAGGAGAGCGGGAACGAGAGCCCCGCAACGGAGGAGGAGGAGCAGGAGGAGGAGGAGGAGGAGGAGGAGAGGGGGAGAGAGAGTGAGGGAGGGGTGGTGGAGGGGTGCGCGACCCCCGTCAGTCAAGAGGACGGGGTGACGCGGAGCGAGGAGGGACCTGACGCCCACGTGGGCGGGGAGTCGGAGGCGGCTGGAGCAGACCACTGCGCGTCTGAGCAGGGGAGTCCCTACAGCGAGGACAGACCCCCCTGTGCCACAGAGAGGTACGGTCCAGCCTTCTCCCTAAAATTCTGCCTGCCCTGGGACTGCAGGTCAAAGCCTTTTAGCTCATTCTGGCACTTCTGCGCAGACACGTCTGGAGATGCTGCTTATTGTGCATAGTCACAAAAAAATATATATATATTTTTTTTTTTTTTTTTAAACACAAAAATGCTCTGCCTCTCAAACTGTTACCGTGTTAAAAAAAACCGGCAAATTGAAATCTCTCTTTCCGTCCCGTCCCCAGTCCAGGAAGGCGATCCTCCTGCCAGGACTTTCGCAAGCTCCTGCGGGACATGTGCAACGACATCGCCGGACACAAGTGAGACTCCGCCTCGTTTGCGCCCGTGCGAGCCAGTGCTCTTCTTTCTCTCTCTCTTTCTTTCTTTCTTTCTTTCTTTCCTCCCGTTTTGCTGTTGTCCCTGTGAACCGTCTCTCTCTCTCTCTCTCTCTCTCTCTCTCATGTCAATGTGTAGGCTTGGGGGGACACACGTTTGAGTATGTTTTCGCTTTATTTTTCGAGTGTCGTTCGTTGCGAAAAACGGCGGCAGACGAATGAGGCTGTCGCTCCTCCTGTTTGAAGGTACGCGGAACTCTTCCTGAGACCCGTCAACGAGAAGTTCGCTCCGCACTACTACTCTGTCGTCAAGAGGTGTGTGTGTGTCTGTGTGTGTGCGTGTGTGTGTGTGTGTTGGAGAGGGGTAGTTGGGGGGCTGTGTGTGTGTGTTGGGTAGGGGCCGTGTGTGTGTGCGTGCGTGTGTGCACGCTTGTGTGTGTTGGGTAGGGGCCGTGTGTGTGTGCGTGCGTGCGTGTGTGGTGTGTGTGTTGGGTAGGGGCCGTGTGTGTGTGTGTGTGTGGTGTGTTGGGTAGGGGCCGTGTGTGTGTGTGTGCGTGTGTGTGTTGGAGAGGGGTAGTTGGGGGGCTGTGTGTGTGTGTTGGGTAGGGGCTGTGTGTGTGTGTGTGTGTGTGTGTGTGTTGGGTAGGGGCCGTGTGTGTGTGTGTGTTGGGTAGGGGCCGTGTGTGTGTTGGGTAGGGGCTGTGTGTGTGTGTGGGGTAGGGGCTGTGTGTGTGTGTGTGTGTGTGTTGGGTAGGGGCTCTGTGTGGTGTGTGTGTGTGTGTTGGGTAGGGGCTCTGTGTGTGTGTAGGGTAGGGGCTCTGTGTGTGTGTGGTGTGTGTGGGGTAGGGGCCGTGTGTGTGTGGGGTGCGGGTTTGGTGCATTCTGACCCTCTGCTCCTGTGGAACGCTGGGGCAGGCCTGTGGACCTGCAGACTCTGCGCAGGAGCGTGTCCCGGGGCGCGGTGGTCTCCCTGGAGACGCTCAACCACCAGCTGATGCTCATGTTCCAGAACGCGCTCATGTTCAACAGCGCCGACAGCCAGGTGTACCAGGGGGCCCAAGCCATGCAGAGGGAGGTGCTGCAGCACGTACAGGTGAGGGGGGAGGGTGGGGAGGTGCTGCAGCACATACAGGTGAGGGGGGAGGGTGGGGAGGTGCTGCAGCACATACAGGTGAGGGGGGGAGGGGGGGGAGGTGCTGCAGCACATGCAGGTGAGGGGGGGAGGTGCTGCAGCACATACAGGTTAGGGGGGGAGGGAGGTGCTGCAGCACATACGGGGGAGGGGGGCAGGTGCTGCAGCACATACAGGTGAGGGGGGGAGGTGCTTCAGCACATACGGGTGAGGGGGGGGGTCTCTATTATGCACAGGTGGGGGGGGGCTCTACGTACAGTACAGCTGAGGGGGGGGCTCTTCATAACATACAGGAGAGAGGGGGGGGAGGGAGTGAATGACAACATGGTATTATTATTTTTTATTTATTTATTTTATTTTATTTTTTACCCCAGATGCTGATAGATGAGGTTCAGTCACGTGACCAGAGTGGCTCCTCCCCCTGAAGCCAGCCCGGGCTGAGCAGAGCAGAGCAGAAGCCATTTTCCCTTTTGCACACGTAACTGTCATTTCTGCTGTCGTGGTGTTCGATAACATTGCAACCCAGGTAACACTGCAGATATGTAGATAAAGAAAATTGTTTTATTTTTTTATGCAGATACCATGTTCATTCCGGACACACATTTGATTCGATGTACAAGTCAAAGTTTAATTATTAATATTTAATGTTATTTTGGTTAGTGGACCATAGTCAATTTGCCAGTGAGATTTTATTTGGGGGAAAAAATAAACTTTTGAAAGTCTGTGAACTGTGTGCGTCCTAGGTTGAGATTGATGTCCTTTTTCCATGTGATATTGAAGTTGGTGTTTGATTTTTTTTGTTTGTTTGTTTTTTTGCATGATATTTTTTTCCACGTTTACATTGCACATGAAACTTCCTATTTCACGTCTTTCTGTCTGGTAGAACGTGATTGATTTGGTTTCTTTCTTCTGCCAAAAAAAAAGGTCCATCTACTCTTAGTACTCCAAAAGGAATGGAAATTGGCTATTTTCAAAACTTGAATGTGCAATTATGCTTGACATGAGCCCCCTGCAGTGACTGCCCTTAACCTCGATGTCATTTCAGGAGAATAAGACGGTCCATGAACATTCGATAAGACACAGATAACCATCGTCACGAGAGATAGGGCTTCGACCTGGAGGCCATTATCGGCGACAGAAACGACCAGGACACAATTGTCTGTTGTAATGTCCTGTCGGTCTGCGGCAGGAGAATTAATGGTTGCCCCGGCACCGGGTCCATTGCGCTGTAAATGAGGCCAGACAATAGGCTGGCCCGGGGCGGGGGGGGGGGGGGGGGCGGAATGGCCGATGAATGTAAAGCCGCGTTTACACCAAAAGTACCCGGAACTTTTAGTCCCAGGAACTACTTTTCAAGGAACTTAAGCTGCGTTTCCACTGCAGGAACTAGGGTCTAAATTTAGTTCCAACATGAGCTGTTATATTAATATTTAAATTGTTACTAGAATCCGTTTTGAATGCATTGATAAGTTACTGCGCTTCATCAAAAATAATAGTTTAGGAAATATTAAAATATACCGTTAGCACGTGACGCTTAACCTCAGCAACGCGTTCGGGTTTGGCCCGACAAATTTACAAACAGGTTACTACTCCTAGTCTCCCTCATGACCACGCCTCTACGAACGTCACGTCGTTCAGACTGCCACTGAGGTCAAAACGGTCTCAAGATGCTATTGGCTTTCATATCTGACGGAACCGTTACAATGTATTCATCCGGATTATATAGCGAGCTAATAAGTAGCTAAGAATCAGAGCTTCGATGGGTCGGATTTTGAGAAACGACTTTAAAAAGAACGGTATGTAAAAATAATGATGTACCCGTCTATTCAGCTTTAGACCTTTAAGAAATATTTATTTAGTAGACTACATAAATACCAGTGTCTTGCTTGCTAAAGACGTGACCTTGTTATTAACTAGCAAATTACCCGCTATGCAAACCATGCTTGGATTATGGACATCATAGTAACGACAGGCTCACGTTAACTGACGAGACACTATCAAAACGAACTTTGTAAATGTGTCGTATCATTTGGAAGCAAAAAACTTGCATTATCTTTAGTTAGCTACTTAGTCAGATAGCTAACTAGAGTTAACGCCAGCTAAATTAAGTAATGCAGCCTACTACTAGTGAGTGGAGGGCTCCATGGCTAGTTAACAGTAACAAGCTAGCCAGCTAAAACATGAGTTGTTCTAGTCTGGACACATTTCTTAGCTGTAGTCATTTTTTCCAATTCCAGATCTGAGCTAGTTTAACAACTTCCTGTGGTAGTTCGTGGTTAACTTTACATAGTCTAAATAACGCGCATGACCCATTGATCGGTCAACAGCGAAATGACTAGCAGGTTTGCCAGCTAGTGTGTAATGTGGTTGTGGCTCAGATGGCTGCAGTACAAAAACTTGCAAGGTACTTTTCTTGATTACCCAAACATTGTGGATATGTAACGTGTGGTTTGGTCCAGGCAAGTAAAAGGTCATTCAGTTTGGCCGTGCGTTACCATTGTTCCAAACACGAAGAAGCGTGATTGGATTATAGCTAGATTGGTGCGTCTGCATATCCTGTGACAAGGATACAGGAGTTGATCTTTAACGGTAGAAACCAAGCCCTCGTAGGGTTCAAATGTATTTAACGCAAGCTCATGTCTGTGGCTGGAGCAGGACTGAACTGGAGTTTTAAACATTTCCCCGCCATGGGGCGTAGAAAGCAGATAAAGGTTATAGCAGAGGTCCTCAATCTTATCCAGAAAGGGCCAGTGTGGGGTAGACTTTTGTTCCAACCAAGCAGTTACACACCTGATTCTACTAATCAAGATCCTTTGCAAAGACTCTAGTGGTTGATTAATAGAATCAGGTGTGTAACTGCTTGGTTGGAACAAAAGCCTGCACCCACACCGGCCCTTTCTGGATAAGATTGAGGACCCCTGGGTTATAGCCTCGAACAGGGGTCCTCAATCTTATCCACAAAGGGCTGGTATGGGTGCAGGCTTTTGTTCCAACCGAGCAGTAACACACATGCTTCTACTAATCAACCACTAGAGTCTTTGCCAAGGACCTCAATTAGAGAAGTGAGTTCTGACGGCTTCTGAGAAGTCATTAGCGATCCACTGTAAACACGGAACGAATGTTTTGTGTTGCGGCGACAACTGTCCTCCTGCAAATAATTCTGCCGCGTCAACGCTGTTTTGTGAGTTCGATTCACTATCTGCAGAAAAGCGATTGTGCGCCTTTCTCACCCGGTAAGCTTAGAAAGCCACGTATAAATTAGGACTTTAATTGTTCCGAACTTTACCTTGAGCAGAATCATACGGCAGTCAAGCTATAAGGTACTGCAACCCACTTTGCAGTCGCTCCATTTCATCAGTGCAGTGCTTAGCTTGATGTCTCAAGATGTTTTGGATATTTTTATTCCACTGCTTTCATTAACCGTAGACTCATAAAATGAACGTCATGTTATTTCAACTTATGGCCACTAGGTGGTATCCAGACACCTACTTAAAGAAAACAGCGCTAAAACAATAAATTCAGCCTTATTGTGCAATTCATTAAAACATTTTTGTCATATCAATTGATCTTTAACATTTAAAAAGACTTCTTAGGAGTCCAACATAATATTATTTATTTAAATATTTATTCTCAATCATTAAAAACATTGAATGTATTTATTATGGGTCAAACAGTTGTTTGTTTGTTCTCCACTATTTAAAAAAAAAAAAAAAAATTCTACCCAGTTGTTTGTGAAGTTATCTACCAATGATCACACTAACCTTATATTATGTCTACATACTGTGTTTTATCTCTTTCAATAATTATATGAATTATATACCACCCAAAGCCTTGATGTTTTCATCCACAATACCTCCAACTAAGTTTAAGCATTGGTGAGGGAAATTTTAACAGTTACAATTTCCCCCAACCCTAACTAACATGAAACTAGCTAGCTTACTGAACAGGAACAACATTACATTACATTACATTTATTTGGCAGACGCTTTTATCCAAAGTGGCGTACAAAAGTGCATTTTATGGTCATAGACAACTGCTGAACAACAGTGTTGAAACTTCACTGATATCAAAAGTTAGACAACAATATGGTGATCAAGGTTAGAGAGTTACTGATTTATAGTAATAAAAGTTTAAGACTGCAAAAGACAAACAATGGTCATGAAAAATATTTACATTTCCATTCCTCCAGTAGCATACACCCAAATTCTTCCCCACTCATATATTTCCAGTCCTGTTTGTAATAAATTCAAGATTGTTGTCTGGATATCTACTGTGATATTCCAATTGTCCCCCCCCCCCCCCCCCCCCCCCCTCCCTCCAAGGTAGCCTGCTGCTCAGCATAACCAAATGCAAAGTTGCATTGTGACGATAAGCATTGTACAAAGCTCTGTACAAATATAAAGTTGTCTTGACCGAGACAGTCTAGGAACTGATGTTCTGGAGGTCTCCTTGAATGTCGGTCGCCGGCTAGGAGTAATGGTTCGCGGTCCAGGCCCAAGCGGAGCTCTCCGCACTTGCGGATTACGAAACGCACAGACTTCAGTGACGTATTTCCGAGGACAGGTGCGTCCGCGAGTGGACAAGGGCTTGAGGGGGGGGGGGGGGGGGGGGGGGTTATACAGAAGGTGAAATGGCACACGCTTCTGGCATCAACCCAGTACGTGACACGATACTGAGAGGCGGAGACGCAGCCTTATTTAGATGACTAGAGAGAAAGCGATGTGTCGTCCAGGACCGTAACGAGGAATGTAGGCACCGTAAACAGCAGGGCGAAGCAGCACGGCGCGACGCGTAGGGTGTCTCCACTGGTTCCGTTTGTGTCGCGCAAAGGCTTGCGTAAAAGCTATATATTCCTAATAGCTCTCGCAGACTGCAGTGGGATTACATCGTGTATTTCACGTTTGTTCAATACTTTTGATTATGGGTTAAGTGAATACTTTGGTGAGAGACCTTTTTCAGTTTGTTAATTTGGTAATATTTCGTTAACTCGTAAATACGTGAGAAAGTAAACGCTTTCAAGAAGTACCATAAACTTAAATCGCAACGTAGCCTGCATAACAATCAATCTCAAACTGTATTAATTTATTTGCTTGGTTAACAAGCGTGCCAATTTCATGAAGAATATGTAATGATCATAATAATAATAAATAATCCGTAATCAACCATTGGGAATTCCCGTGTTGTCTTGCCATTCACGTCAAAACATTTATAGGATCAGATTTAGTAAAATCAGCTAATCATGAAAAAGTCAGTAACAGTTTTAATCTTGAAGGGATATGAACACCACAACGCCATGAACACCGGAAGCTTTGAAGTACAAGTGCAATAAAGGCTTGCTTACAACTTCATTTATAAAATAGGTGCATTTTCATCGGCAAGACCACTAAATAATCTGATTTTTTTAAAGCTCTGTGGTTATCTGATTTTTATTAACAAGCCCTTTTTGAAAGCACGGCGAACGAAGACATCGGAGAAGTCAAATAGTTTTTAACCAACCATTGCTCAGCCTATCTTCCAATACTCGAGCTAACAAACCGCTGCTCGGTGCATTCCCTTCTACGTCACTCAATAGCCTACGTCTTTCTGTGGTGTATTTTCAAATTTACCCCACCCCCTCCGCAAAATAAGACAGCGAAACTAAGTTTGCCTTTCCCCCAGGTTCCAGTTATTTATTTATTTTTACAAAACGAAAAGGCTTGTATTTTTTTTTAGCTGCTTAAAAAATATCTGGGAGGTAACTAGGGACACACCCCCAGTAATATAAGAATGAAATATAAATCAGAGCATGTATACCTAGCATTTTAGAGCATATTTCTGTGTATAAACAGGCCAACGTGACGCGCGACAAGCCGAAAAAATAGAACAGAAGCGAAAAACTACGCTTCAGTTCGCTTGTGTCGCGCGAGCTTCGCAGCCGGTACGCGACGCGTTCGCATCTGGTGGAGACGACGTCGCCCGCTGCCGTTGTAATAACAGTACTTCAACTACGCTTCAGTTACGCGCGTAATACGCGCGTAGTGCGCTCGCGGCCGATACGCGTGCGGTGGGTGCCCGGCTTAAATTTGCAAAGGGGTGCTCTGACGGCTGTCTTCGATAAACTACGACCGGGACCACACGCTTGTTCTACACAGGCAGCTCGAACAGGTTAGACTTGGTCTATATCAGGGAATATAGTTTTCCATTCCGTATTATTTCGAGTAAGATCATGCAAATCAAGTAACTGTCTTGTCTAATCCAGACAAGTTCCTATGTGAATGTTTTATTTTAAAAGATTGGGCACATAGCTTACATTCAATTAGATTAATTTATTTTAAGACTGTTATGGTAAGGGTTAAGAGTTTACAAACCGACGAAGTGGGCTACTTGTTCAGGGGTAAAATGTAGCGCGTTGGCAGGTCAGTCTCCTTAAGGTAGCCTATATTTCAGATAATATAATCTGCTATTTTTCCAATGTAATAACCGTCACACCGATAGCCAGAATCATTCTTATAGGTGTACAATGTGAAGGTTCGCTATTGTGAATAGAATGTATTCGTAAAGTTTCATTTACGCACTTACACAATGGGTCGTGGGCGTTAGGGTGTCGGAACCACTGAGAATAAACACTGAATGTATTTATTATGTGTCAAACATAGTTGTTTGTTTTTTTTTAAATAGTGGAGAACATTCTACCCAGTTGTTTGTGAAGTTATCTAACAATGATCACACTAACTATCCAACTAACATTGATTTTCCAAATAGGAGCCGCGACATATTGTTTAGCATCCAGAACTTATACATTTTCTCTCTCTAAAAAAAAAAAAAAAAAAGTCGGAGCTAGCTTGTTCTCTCGTTTCGTTTGACCGTTTAGCCGAGTTAGGACTGAAGATACAGGAAAGATGTTAAAATATTAGTCAAAATACAATTGTAGATATCGTGACCTGGCTAGTCAAAAAAAACCAAAAAAAAGTGGAGATATCTCGAAATTGAATTATTTCTAGTCAGAAGACCTTTAAATAGGGTGGATTCGGCAAATGTGGGACACTTTTTGGTAGATTCAGTAGGAGACTATCAAAAACCTTTTTTTACTTGCACCAGTGACGTTTCTATGAATTGTTTTAAGTCTTCTTAACATCTATGTGTGGAAATTTTTTTGAAATGTGTTTTTGTATTAGAGGTAATCACCCTTAAACATAGCATGGCACCCTCTTTCACTCAGTCGGAGTATTCAGGTGAAGTGGGACAGCATATATGGTGAAGTGGGACAGTCATTTCAAGCTTAACCCATTAATGTGCTTAGTGGAAGTTTTGAAATTCCTTTGGTACACTTGTCAACTAGTTGCGCTGATTGCAAATTTGTTAAATTTTTTCAAATAAGCCAATGTATAAGGCAGTATTGCTTGTTTTTCTTAACATACTATTTTTAGTATTTAGTCACAAGGGTTTCAAGTTTTTTGTTTATCCATGAAATAATCTCTAGAAACATAAATTAGGAGTGTCAGATCTTTATAATTTTTGGTACACAGAGAGTCCAGGGCTGCGTTTCCCAGAGTCTCCTTAGCGCTACGTGCGTCGTAAGGTATACCTTAAGGTCTTCCTTTAGGTCTCGAGCTGACCCCAGCGCCTCCTTAGCTAAGGTATACCTTCTGAAAGGTATACCTTTAAAAGGGTGGTCTGAGGCACTCGTAAGCTGTCCCTTGGCGATGCGCTCCGGTCATCCTGTCAGTTTTAGCCTTATTATGCCAACATTTTGCTTTTCAAATCGACAGTTGTACTACAGTGCGCATCTAGTAGAACATCTGCATGCGAAAATGACATACAGTTTAATATTAACTTTACGAAAATTAATTATCCAGTCAACGTTTCTGTGTATAGCACGTCATGCGAATGTTGTAGTTTCACCTGTCTATTCCCATCATGATGGTAATTAAGTATCGGGCCAATCCATAATACTAATCCAATTTGTGAAAAAAAAAAAGTTTTTTAAATGTATACGTAGTGGAGATAACTAAGAATATGGCTTTTCTGGCTGCATGCCCTGTAGAAATTAGTTCGTTTGTGTGTGAGTCAATGATCACACTGACTTGGAACAAACCGCTGGTTTATTAAGAATATAAAACCAGTGTGAGCAAAGTCGACGTTGAGTGAGTATACTTGCATGACCGAACTAGAGCACGTTGATTGGCCTAACCATAAACACACATAAAGGTATATTTGCTCATAATGAACAAACATAGCTAAATGATCTACATGCCCTTCCTTTAGCTCACACCTCCTATATAAAACAGAGCACTGGGTAAATATCAGCATTACAGAACATTTCTTTCTTACCATGTTGTTTTACAATTTTCGGTAAACAACTCAATAATGATATTATTGGTTACACTTAAGATTATCCAACAGCAAATCAAGGTGGATGCAGAGAAAAGTCAGCGGGAATCAGCTGATATGCTGCTACAGTTGCCTATATATTGTGTGACAGAAACAAATTAACATTAGACCCTTGTTTCAATAAGAACAAAATAATTCACCCATATGTAGCCGATATCCTTTTTACTGGGCTTCCAAGAAGCTCGAGACTGTGGATTGCTGAATCCACCCTGTATCTACAAAGAATACATGGATATTTTGAAAGGAGACCTTTCTTATTTTGGATATCTTAAATTATCATTCTGACTGGTCACATTGTAATTATAACGAGTCCAAATCCATATTTTGATATCTAAAACGCAATTATGGATAGTGAAGCGAAGCTATGAAATGTTAAAATGGCTTGCCATAGACCTGTGCGTTTAAATTTTTTTTTTCATCCAGCGGACACAGTGGCTGGTTCGACAAAAATTCAGTTTCAGACCATGTGCAGTTATTAATGTAAAATGAAACGTAATTAACGGTAAACTGTTCCATTAAAATGCAAGTATAAGGATTAAAGTGTGTTCGCTTTCTGGTTTTAGTTAAGACGCTTGCAGAAGCATTCTGAATGATTTGTAACTGAAATAATGCATTTTTGGAAGCCCGGAGTCTCTCAAAAGCGTCAAAGACAGGTTTGGTCACAATCCAGACATGTGGATCAAAGCTCTAATCCTTGTCAAAGGTTTGTCAAAGTGCAATTTAGTTTACTAACTTGAATGTTTTAAAAATATGTACTATATTCTAGGCGTGGTATGCTTTAGGTCCGCTGCAATGCCAGCAAACCTGTCTAGCGTGGATTTCTGCCTCTTGCTCCATACATGCTATGATAGGCTCCACCCCCCAAACGCAACCCCAGTTTTTGTTTGTTTTTTTTTGGAAAGTTTTAAAAAATTCAGTCAGTGTCAGTGTTCTAGAACTCAGTTGCTTCCAGCTACCAGCAGCTATTGTGACATCAGCATTATAATGTTCAAATAAGAACATTCTAATGACGTGTTTGAGGTCGTATTACGCCTTAAAGGGTTTGAAATAGAATTTTCTAAAATGCGGCAGCGCTTGGACCAGATGCCAGCGCTCGTGACCCACCCTCAGAAGGTCCGACTGCTGCCAGGGTGAGGCAGTCCTGCTGCAGGTCCCCCTGGGATTGGTGATCCATGGCGGTACTGAGAGGGAGAGAATGGACCGAGCTTTCCTCCTCTTCCCAGGGATTTCTTCCAAAACCGTTCTCACCACCACCACACACGCACACTCGCGCGCTCTCGCATTATATTATAATTCTTGGACAACGGTACCGAAAAGAGCTCGTGCAAAAATTCAGTGGGAAAAAAAGCAAGCAACAGTAATGCACATGACAGGCTGACAATGACAGCATTATTGGACAATGAGTATAGCCCTGTTATGTTATGTAACTAATAATATGGGGTCACGATATGAAATTGTTTCATATCAGAAATCCTGTTCTTTTGAGTATTAAATGTTATATTAGTAATTGTACGTTTGTGATGTCAGAAATTATCAAAACATCTGTATGCCTCATACAGTATTTATTGTACTGTAAAATTTCATTGCCTCTTTGCAGATATCAAGAGAAAATGAACCTGATAAAAAATGAAATGAGGGTCCTGCTTATGATTTCACCCGTGATTCTGTTTGTCTTCTCTTATTTTGTAAGTGCCCACTTGTTAATGTTTCATTGTTTTTACCTGTAGTAGTAATAATAATAATAATAATAATAATAATAATAATAATAGTAACACTCCAGAACCTGTGTTCCCATGTTCATGAAATCCTCTCAGTAAAATGGGACCAGTTGGGTTTCTGGTCTTTTACATGGAGTACTTTGGGAACATCAGTAGATTTCCCATGGTTTTCAGCATTACAGCTACTTCTGTGTCAGCAAGTGCATAAACTGGTACTTCAAAGGCATACTATGCAGGATTTCTAACATGAAAATAAATATAAAATAAGCATCCTAATTAACGTCAGTGATGCACTGGCAATCTATGTCTTTACACACTTCACATTTGTTATTTTAAAATATTCCTGGCGTGGCACTCCCTTCTGTGTTGGGA
The DNA here is from genome assembly GCF_013347855.1 of Anguilla anguilla. Classification (NCBI taxonomy): domain Eukaryota; kingdom Metazoa; phylum Chordata; class Actinopteri; order Anguilliformes; family Anguillidae; genus Anguilla; species Anguilla anguilla. The sequence continues at coordinate 4,081,394 of NC_049203.1, forward strand.
CAGGTGCGTGGGTATGGAATAATTAGCCTGCCTGAGGTTTAGGACTACATCTCAATGGAGTGGTCGTTGCCATAACAAAGAGAAATGACAAGCCAACAGGGCAGGTTCTTTTACTAGCGTGACATGGTAAATGGTAATGGACTGCATTTATATAGCGCTTTTATCCAAAGCGCTATACAATTGATGCCTCGCATTCACCAGGGCAGTTAGGGGTTAGGTGTCTTGCTCAGGGACACTTCAACACGCCCAGGGCAGGGATCGAACCGGCAACCCTCCGACTGCCAGACAACCGCTCTTACCTCCTGAGCTACGTCACCCCTAGCTCAGGAGGTAAGAGCGGTTCTCTGGCAGTCAGAGGGTTGTCGATTAGTTCCCCTACCCATGTCAAAAGTGTCCCTGAGCAAGACACCAAACCCCTAATTGCTCCCAACGAGCTGATTGGTACCTTGCATGGCAGCCTTTCACCGTTGGTGTTTGTGGGAATGGGTGAAAGTGAATGAGAGGCATCAATTGTAAAGCGCTTTGGGTAAAATCCCTATATAAATGCAGTCCATTTGTCATTTAACTAGAGTGACCTTGGTATCGCTTTCCCTCGGTGGCGTCAGCTGAAGTTAGCCAAGCGGGTGAAAAGCAATGCAGAGTTGGCTTGTTTTCTGTTGGACCCGTAAGCAATGTTACCTGTAGCTATGCAGCCAGGGTTGCCGGACGCCCGTTTTTGACCGGTTGTTCCGGTTTTAAAATAATTTTTACATGTCTGGTTCGTGGTCTCGACCAGACAATGTGGCCGGAAGTCTAGTGAATGTCCTGCTCAATATATCGGTAAAAATGACTTATGATTTTGCTTGATGAGCATAAGAAAACTGAATTTACCCTCTCCCAAATATGAACATATTCTAAGTGTTTAAAATAGGATGTCAGCTTTGCCTTTGATTGGGGTATTGAAATGGCAGTTGGCTGAAATTTAGAGGTCAAGGCATTTAACCGACGACACTTTAAAAAACAGGACACAAAAACTTTTTTTCTTCCCTTGATATTTTGTGTTCTCGCTAGGTGTACGTTTATGACAAGCAATCGGAAGCTCAAGGAAAGCCGCCCGCTCCAGCACCTCGTCATAACCTGCACTCAGCAGTCTCGTCGAGCCCTGTCGCTAAGCAGCAGCCCACTGCCCAAGACGCTACCCAAAATCCGCCTGCCAGTGAAGATGCTCCGAGTGAAATCGGGTCAGAGGAAAGGGCAGCACTCCTAGCCAGCTTGTGGTGGCCTCCGCTCAACAAAACCGTTTCCTCGGTCGCAGAGGCCACCGACGGAGCCAAATGCTCCTACAGGGTCATCGACCTCCGGGAAAACTACACCGTCGGAGGCGTCGTCCGCGTAGTTCTGGTCGCTCGGGACGGGAACGGGAGACCCAAAACCCACGGCGGAGACTTCTTCCAGGCCAAACTGCACAATTCTGGGCTCAAAGCCAGCACATTTGGCCCGGTGGTGGACCACCTCAACGGGACGTACACGGTCCAGTTCTCCCTGCTCTGGCCCGGCCCCGCCTACGTCTCGGTCCGACTCATACACTCCAGCGAGGCGGTGCAGGTCATCCGCAGACAGCGACAGCAGGACCCCGACAAGGTGTGCTACTTTGGGTATTTTGTGGAGGGGAGCAGGACGGAGACGGTGGTCTGCAATGCTCTGCCGACCCCCTGGCTCGTCGGGGACCGCAAGGGCTGCTGCTGCCAGTACACGGACCCGGTCACGCGGGAGTCCTGGTTCTGCCGCCGGCCGCCCTCTCTGCCCTGCCGGGCCCTAATGTACCACAGCTCGGGCAGATACCAGGCAAAGCTGTCCAAGTTTGATGCCAGCATTCTCCACAAGTTAGTCTCCTCCTGACAGTCACATTCCTATTTAACCCACAGGGGTAACTGTAATAGCAATAGTAATAGTCATATATATATATATATATATATATATGTATGAAAGAGAGTATTTATACATGTTTATAAATTGTTCTATTGCAAAAATCCCAATAATGTCCTGGGTATATTTGATCCAGTTTCACAGGTGCTAATAAGCAAATGGAACAAGAAGGGTTAAATTTATGATACTTTGACTTTGCGTATGGGAGACAGCAGTGTGCTACGCTCAACAGATTCAGGAGCCAGTGTTGAATCTCTTTCTGAGCAGCTGTTATGCATGTACAATAATTACCGTTCTCTTTTTCAGAACAAAAACAAATGTCATCCTCCCTGGAAGAGGCGCTGTAATCCATGTCTTGCCCCAAGATGAGGATATTCGTAAGTCTGAAAGAGGCCGCACCCATCCCAAACAGTTATTTTAGTGGTATTGTGTGTCTATAGTCATCTTATTTTACGTTGCTTATTCAAGGAGAGTTTATCAGGGCTGGGCTCACGTCCATTTCAGTTCAATCCATGGAAAATATCCATGATGTTCAGTGAGGCTTTTTTTTTTCTTTTTTTTTTTTTTTAAGTTGGGGAACATGATTTCAGTGACATTTACCAAATTTAATTAATCGATGCCAAATCTGCAGTTTTTGGCCCATGCCCTTAAAAAATGAGCGGAGTAGCTTTGCACTCCACCAAAGTAGCGGCCTAACTGCCCCCCCCACCCCCCCCCCCCCACCCCTCAGAGGCCGAAGTTCAGATCCCTGCCGTTGGCAAGACGTTCGGTCTGGCAGAGCTTTGTGGTTATTAAGCTGATTTTAATTAATTAATTAATAAAATTTTTTTAATTTTTAAATTCCGCTACTTCTCTTGCCAGGAGACACGCGTCCGCAGTGCAGGCCGGGTCTGGGCACCGCCATGCCCGCCGGGTTCTACTTCCAGGACCGCTGGACCTCGCTGCAGTGCCGCTCCCGGTCCTTCCCCACCCCGGCGCTGGTGTCGGCCTGCCTGCGGGACAAGCAGGTCTACATGTTGGGAGACTCCACCCTGCGGCAGTGGTTCGAGTACCTGGAGAGTGCCATGCCCAGTAAGTAACCTTAATCCTTTTTTGTCTATTTGACACCTGTCCGTCCCGGCCGTCGCCTGCGGTCACCGGGGACGACCGGGTGCGGGTGGCTTCGCCGCTGTGCCGCGGCACTGTAGTGAAACTGATGTGACACACCCCCCCCCGTCTGCCGTACTGACTCCTCTTCCCCCCCCCCACCCTACCCGCCCCCCGCCCATCTGCGGTACTGACTCCTCTTCTCCCCCCCCCCCCCCCCCACCCCTGCGGTACTGACTCCTCTTCCCACCCCCCGCCCCCCCGCAGCGCTGAAGAGGCTGGACCTGCACACGGAGCGCCTGTTTGGGCCGCGCCTCGCCGTCGACCCCCAGAGCAACACCCTGGTGCAGTGGCGGCCTCACGGGCTGCCCGTCCGCATGCACAAGACCCCCGTGGCGGACCTGCACTACATCGCCCGGGAGCTGCAGGGCATGGGGGGCGGGGAGCACACGGTCGTCGTCCTGAACATCTGGGCGCACTTCACCACCCACCCGCTCGACTACTACATCCGCCGCCTCGCCACCATCCGCCCCGCCGTGCGGGCCCTGCTCCAGCGGTCCCCGCGCACCCTGGTGGCCATCAAGACGGCCAACACCGGCTACAAGGACGTCTACGGCAGCGACTGGCTGTCCTGGCAGCTGGACCTGGCCCTCAGGGCCATGTTCCGGACCTTGCCCGTGGTCTTCGTCGACGCCTGGCAGATGACTTCCTGCCACTACTCGCCCGACAACCTCCACCCGCCCAGAGAAGTGGTCATGAACGAGGTGGACCTCTTCCTCTCTTTCGTCTGCCCGCAGTGAGAGAGCGGAGAGAGCGTGTGTGTGTGTGTGTGTGTGACTGTGTGAGTGAATGTGTGTGTGTGTGTGTGCGCGTGCGCGTGCATGTGCATGCGTGCACACTCGCATGTGTGAATTAGTGTATTTTTGCAACTACAGGTACGTTTAGGTCCGAATGATTATCAAAAATCTTTCATGATTTTTGAAAATCATGAAAAAAATGAGGGGATTTTACATCAAATGAAGATTCTTTTTCTTATGATTTATCTTTAAAAAAATAAATTATGCGTTTTCATGTCATTTATGTTGATTTTATGGGTCAGAATAACAGTTACTTGCTTGTCCCACACCTGCTGAGCTTCTTTTTTTTTTTTTTACATGCATATTTAAAATTCAATAGATGACCAGGAGAAACGCCTGCAGATTTGAATTCCAAACATTGATGACTTACTGCCCACTCACCCCGAGTGCCCACTCGCATAACGTAGCTAGCTGGACAGCTAGAGCTAACTTCCGTACCGTGGAGTGAGTGATCGCAGCAGTGGAAAATATATAATAAATATAATCTTAAATTATAATACGACTTAATAATAATAATAACAACAACAACAAAAACGTTTTAAAAGGTAGAAGCTAACCTTCCACATTTAAAAAAAAAATTGTACAGATGGGCAGCATTTTCAATAAGTGATGCCAGGGCCTAGCCATGTTTTTGTTGAAAAGATAAGATCTAACTTGTGTTCTATTATCAGATTGTTTAGAACAAATGTCGCATTTGACGGTGCTCCGACCTTATGACGTGCCATTTTTAATGTGTCTGAGCGGTAGTGCGTAAAAGGTTGTGACATACAGGGTCAGTCTATTGAGAGATGCCAATCAGGTTAGGCCTGGGCCTACCATTTTTCCCTTAAAAGTGATTCTCAACGGATTTCCTACCAGAGGTAACATTTGGAATAGGAAGCACTTGTAATAACACGGTAGAGTCTGGAATTCGCCTACTGTGGACCGTCGTCAGGCCAAAGTGTTTTTTTCAATATTAAGTGACAGCGCTGTGGTGTTGTGATTCCTCGCATTTATTTTGTTAAGTCAGTACAGTGGCAGCGTTCAATTATGATGCCAAGATATTAGGACCTCTAACTGGTTCCCATCATTCAGACATTACCGGGTAATGTAATAGCCTTCTTGTCTCAGAGTGATGGCGGAAGTGTTCAAGACAAATAAAATTCCAAGTTGAGCTTTTTCAAAACAGAGGCACGTCGATTGGTGGATTGTCATTCTTGCTGATCCAGTTAGGGGTGGGGACAGTCATATTTTCACCTGCAGTAGAAAAGATGTGTTAGCGATTAAACACAAGGATCTGCCTACAACAATCAATCCCAGCACTGCGCAACTAGCATGCCAATAAAGATGCCAGACAGGCATTTTCTTAAAGAAAAAACTGCTGGGAGAGAAAACCTGCCGATCTGGTCTTTGTAGCACCTTGCAGACGTAAGACCATCTTTCAGAGAACAGGTCAGGCTGGTTATAGATCCGTGCATACGGATGGCCTTTGTACTGTGACACTGCAGGTTGTTTGATTGCACCTTGTGAGCCTGTCCATGCTGTCGCAGCCTTCTTCGTTGTGTTCTTAGCTTTTTGCCTTTTTGCCAAAGTTGATGAATTACGTATTTTTTATTCTTTTTTAAAATTTTTATTTATTTATTTGAGTCACCACAGGTTTATATCTCACTGAATATATTATTTGGGCTGCAAATAATTGTCACATCTTTTTGTAAAAAAAAAAAAAAAAAAAAAAAAACGAAATATTTTTCCTGTGTATATTAAAATTTCCCTGTATATTTTCACATACACACCTCCTCTTTGAAAAAACACGGAAGCCAATGTACAAGTAGAAAAATAACAGCATGTGCAGTTGAAGCTAAAGCCTTTTTCAGGTAGAATTTGAGCATTTTAACAGCCAACAGGTTGTGGCTCCAAAAGTCTTTGTCAGAGTGTCTGGTGTATGGCATATGCAAGAAGTGGTTTCAACTTAACACACACTAATACTGACCACAGTCAGTATCCTTCATGCTGTTTGGAAAAAGTCAAATATTCTGTCCACATGTTTGTACAATTATAATAAAATGGCATAGAAACTCACCCTTCACTGGTGCTCTTCAAAGAAGCAACAGCAAACAGGTATACAAAAACAAAATATATAAAAATCAAGGAGCCCACATATGAGCAGCTAAGATGAAAAAGGTTTTAATTAGATGGGCTTGGGGCATTTTAAAAACCGCATTACATCTCCAAAACCCAGATTTCCAGAACACAGGAGGGTTCAGCTCAGCCATACACAGGGCCCCAAGGGTCCTCCACCAGTCAACCATTAATATGGAGGGTCCACACACACACACACACGCACGCGTGGGCACACACACACACACACACTTAATTAATTTCATTCATCCATCCATCCATCCATTATCTATTGGGATGGCAGGTATGCCATCCTGCCAAGTTACGCCTTGGCGGAGGCATGCCCCATACCTATACATCACTGAGAGTTTGGCACTTTTCAGGGTTCCCCACATAAATAACCACAACAGCCACAGACACTCAGCCCTTAAAAACATTAAATTCTGTACATTCTCATCCCATTTCAACAGACAGAATTCATAAACAACTTCACATGTCCACACAATAAAGCCCCAAACTAAGGGGATTTTGCGTTTTCTCCTTCTTCTCATTCTTATTTTTCCTGCCGCCTGTCCCACTAACAACATGTCTCCCCATTGGACATTTTACCGACACCAGCCAAATCTTCATCTACACGACCCAATCAAAAACTTGCATACACACGCAAAATACTCATACCTTTTTACTCTGAAACATTTCCAGTTTAAACAGCTAGTCTGCCTGTGGCCTAGTAGACAAGGTCCCCATCTTGGGAACGTGGGGTCCTAGGTTCAAGCCCAGCTAGAAACATGTTTCTTTAACCTGCTTTTACCCTCACTAATAATTGTCTACTACTTCTCAATTATTGCTTGTGCACCATATCTACCTGCCGTTCACCGAACGTATACACTGCATTATGACGTACCGTCTGCACGTTCAGTTATTAACCAGCTACAATATTGCAAAGCCATATGGATTCAACTGGAGCTCTTCTGTGCTTACTGGCCTGTGTTCTTCTTTAAAACCACGAACAGGTTTGCTAATGATATTTCACGCATTGCATAGCTATGTCACGGTGCTGCACTAACAAAGTCACAGACTGGCAAACCTCTGGTTGAAGGATTGCATCCCGCCTCGCCCTGAGGCAGATAATTTCCTCTTCTACACTAACGTTTTCTTACGCTTATATTTGCTTTACCAAAACTCACTCACGGCCACCCATATGCATTTCATGATGGCAAATGTATTCCTTTTATTAAAAAGTTACACCAGTTCACCACTGTGCCATTTCTACTAACTATATTTCTTCACTTGGCTACCGTACAAAACCTTCTTATCAGCAAGTGCCACGTTTCTACATTCATTCCCGAACACGTCTCCTGTCTGTTCTGGCCCCACAATGGTCGAATGACCTCCCCGTGGAGGTCAGAACAGCTGAGACACTGACCCACTTCAAGTGACGACTGAAGACTCACCTCTTCAGGCTGCACCTCTCCCCATCCCTCCCTACCTCCCTGTAATATCTTAATTGACTGTAAGCTTAGGGTTGTAACTAGGTAGCTGTTTCGTAGGTGACTTAGTTAATGCACTTGTCTTAACTACTGCTTGTATTTTTGCATAGACTGCGTTGTTGCTGTTCTCGTTTGTGTTAGTGTTAATCAGTTTAACCTTCAGGATCCAAGTTGAACTATGCGGTTGTTCCCTGCACTTGGAACGGTACTTCTCTCTAGGGTTTTTGACATGCTTGTTCCTGGTTATGGTTATACACTTTGTTGTACGTCGCTCTGGATAAGAGCGTCTGCCAAATGCCTGTAATGTTGTAGGAAAATTTTGAGACTCCCCATGATTGTGATGACGTCACATGTTAAAGTTAGGGTATTCCCATCAATGTTGATCAAACTGGTTCCTCCAAACTCTCGATGCTCCATGGTAAAAGTACATCACATGTATGACTATTCACTCATATAATCAATATGTAATCCAATAAACCTGTATCATTAGTTGCAGCTGAGCTTATGGAAATGCAAGAAACCACAGTATCAACTATAGAGAAAAAGCAAGAGAATGCAGAAGGCTTAAAAAAAACACACTTACTCAGCAGAAAACATTAATCAAATACTAACCATACACTTGTATTTTCAAACTGATCAACTGCTAATAAATGTGCTAGAAGACTAATATTTCACAATGACCACTATGTAACCTGAATACAATGGAAAATTTCAGGAGGCTGTGACTTGCATTCTTAATGGAAAAAATACAGAATAAAGACTAATATTTTTTATGGGAACGTTGGGGTAACTTTCCACAATGACGTTATCACCCAAGAACAGGAAATCATTGTGATGCCAAGAAGGTCAGGTAGACCCAAGAACAGGAAATCATTGTGGTGCCAAGAAGGACAGATGGTGGGTGCACAGTGTATAAAATGAATGTAAAACTGACAATCGAGGTTCAATTTTGCAGAATTGATCCGGCTTTGTGCACCTGTGCAAATAAAGTCTAACTTTTCTGAAGAGCTTGCTGCTGTGGTGTCTTTTCCCTCGTGAAGTTGTTTTCTACAAATTAAAGATTGGACTTGAATTCTGTCGATTCCTAGACACGACAATTTAATGTAATGTAATGTTACATTTATCGTAATGTAATGTTACATTTATCTAACATCACCCTCTTCTGGTTCACTTTTTAACAGCCGCACTTTCAACGACGTTCAAGAGGCAGGACTGACTAGGCTACTAGCCTACACTGCGACCTGGTGGAGACAAACTTTTAGAAGTTTTCTCAGCAAGTCAAGTCAATTATCAAAACGGTTAAATATCCCAGTAAGCATTGCTGACTCAAGAATAGCCTACTTTATTGTAATAGCGTTTCTATTTTTTGTTCCTTCGTTTCTTTGGTGGCTTATGATAGCCTACAACAAGTACCATGACACTAATCAACTCAGTAATAAAATTTAAAACGCAAATTATGTGGATTCTTAACTCAAACCGATTAACTAAAATATTGATATAGACCTTAAAAAGAACCTTTGAGCACAATCGTCATTCGCTGGCTAGAGAGGTGCTGACTACAGCAAAAGTCATTCTGGACGTAGGCTAGCCTAGATGTCAATGGAGAGCTTCCCACAGTCCGCTAAAACATTCAGGCGAAGCTCAGCAACCGTGAAAAGGCAGTGTGCAAACGAATAGTGAAATTTAATGCGCGTGGACCCTTTCCTCTACACAAGGCGAGGGCTGGCTCCCGGTGGTGTGACGAATTCTGGCACTGGGTCGTGAAATGTGAAAGGAATACCACATGCCGAAGAAAACTATAAATAACCCCGGCCCTATAGCTTCTCACACCTCCCCGACAAAGCACCCGCTAGTTATGTTTGCACCCCGTCGTCGAAGACAACAGAATCCGGGGCTAATTAACGCCGTGTGGGGGGTTGCGAGAATATTCAGACTTCTTATTTTAGCTTGTGTCTCAGAGCAGAAACCCGCTTCACCTTCTCCCCTTTGCTTATCGAATACAGATTGCTGGCTGCTAGCAGGTGCCCCACACTCCTGTAGGCCTGCACGTCGCCGCGTGCATCCTAACATAACCGATAGATATTTATTGTAAGCCTGGCCTATTCATAAAGCTTGGAGGAACTCTTCCTGTAGTTTGCCGGTTAGGCCTTTTATTTTATTTTTTACTTTAATAGGCTATAATCATCAATGTATAAGCAGCGAGCTTCAGAAATGAGTTTACGTTGGTGTCATTTGGGCTCATGGTGCATCGTCCTGTTCGTAAGGGAACAAGCAATGATACCACCCGTTTTTTATTCCCTGAACAGCCACCTAACAGAACTTGTATGGCAATTAGCAAGCACGATCAATTGAAGATTGAAAAGTATGCACACGGATTTTGCAACATGATTGTGGATGTATAGAACAAATGCATACACAGTAACAGTTGTTGTAACTTAAAGGAAATCTGCTAAAATATAACGTTTTTGCGCTCACATCGTCAGTGTGTGAGAAGAAAAATACAATATTGTGCGGTTCATCATCACCGGTAGCGTGGCCGAGCGGTCTAAGGCGCTGGATTAAGGCTCCAGTCTCTTCGGGGGCGTGGGTTCGAATCCCACCGCTGCCAATACTATTTTGTTTATCAACATGGAAACGATGTTACGTTTTTGGAGTTCGTGTATTTTTCCCATTATATACACGTGTGACATCTAGCAAGCTGAACAAATTCAAGTTAATTTAGCAAAATTCTGTGCACGAAGCGCAGGCTTATTATTGGTTAATAATTCATACAATTTATCACGCAGACAACAAACATCAGTGTCGAATTGGATAGTCGATATCATGTCCACGACCCATATATTCAAAACACTCCACTGGACATTAAAACAAGAAAAATCCAATTCCATTTTCACACTTTTGTAACACACGATTGGCTATTACCATTTGACATTGATTTTTCTCATAGGCCTATGTGATGTATCGTTGGCATTGACACAATTTCCATTTTGTGAAATATGTTAATGTACAACCTACGGTAGGCCCTATAATTAGCTAAACTAACTGTGCACTGAAGTGAGTCGTTTGACCATTTTCACCAGTTCATTCTGATCAGTTTCCTCTATTTTACAACACTTGACTTACATGAGTTTTTTTGTTTTAACAATACATACATACATAGGCTATATCTTTCTTTCGGATATTCAATGTAGCTCACGTAGGCTACTCGCGCAATTTATAGGTATCGCCATAACAACCCCGCTCAGACTAGACAACGGCGCCACCCGCTGATCCGGGATCGGCTACTGTAAAGTCAACCCTGTCGCTGTCGTATGAACTGACACTGATCCAAGGTCAGCCCTGGGGGACAGGTGTCTGCACTTTTTCAACCCCTCCCGCTATCCCGCCAATCATGAATTTTCCCGGATGACGAATGACGTCAACAACCCTTATTCTGGGCATATATTTTTCATGTTTGCAATTGTGCGTGGGCTTGGAGAACAGCCGTCTTTGAACATTGTATCTAGGTGCGACGTAAACTTAAAAACCACACTGCGCGTGTACTTTCAGCAAACGAAAAACGCACGCTGTAATTCTATAACTGTAACCACTCCCCCAGCTAGCTACTTTGTATCAACAAGAGGAGAGTCGGCGATTGTTAGGGTTACAAATAACACACTCCAGCAATTTAAACACAACTAGCTGTTGAAGCCGGATTTGCATTAACGGCACAATGTGAGTATTTTTGTGCGTCTGTGTGTGTAGTCTGTTGTCGAATCTTCTCACGTCTGCGTGTCTTCGTTTGATGACCATTTCTTTGTAGTAGCCAACCAGCTAAATGTGCAAACGTATTTAAAGAAAATAGCTAGTACTGATTTAGCCTTCTGGCCAAAATACAGTTTGTGATATTTACTCTCGACGAACGGGTAAATGAATTGCAAACTTGAAAAAAGAATCAGCCTAAATATAGACTATATATGGTTTCCATTTCTGTTTGCCCAGAGACGCCTTGCTGGGTATAGGCGCAAGTTTGGAGAGTGGTGTAGAGCAACAGATGGAACCATCACCGTCAATATAGGTTCCGTTAATATGGGGTATATAGTTGTCAAATTCGCCGTGAAAGGGAAATTATAATAGGTATAAAAAACAAACCACTGAGGCATTTAGCCCATCAACGAATTGTCTGATCCATATAGCGTCACAGAAATAAGACAATAGGTGTACATTTATTACAGCAAACGATAGCTAGCTTGACTGAAACGGATAAACTGTGTTAAATGTATTGAAATATGTTTGTTAATGTCCTGTGTTTAGGCTGTAGTCTTTGTATTAGTGAAAATACAATTCTTTGTAGTTAAATATGCAGCTGTCGATCACTGAGACGCCTGCGCTAGCTGGCAGGCTAGTTATTTTTTCCCCATTTATACTACTTCAAACCACATAATTGAAATCGCTGTCAACCCATTGTATAATGTTTACCGTTCTGACATAAGGCAGTAGAATGGAAATGTAGCGAGTCAGCTAAAGATGCACGAATTGAGAAGTGCGGCATGACAATGCTCGAACTTCACCGGATTGGACTGGTCTGGTTTCAGTTGGTTGCCAGATGTGTTCGTCTTGTGTATATTTTTTTTGTAAAACGTGGGTTGGGTGCTATATCCAACGGTATTATTAGCTGCTGGAAATAACTGTCAACGTTCTATTGTAATTTGTTTCTTTTGTATTCTCTGTTATGCCGAGTGTTTTTAAAGCTCTGTAGTAGGCAATAGGCCTATCAAATTGACGTACTAGTTGACCTGTTTTTTTGTTTGTTTGTTTTGATTAGGCTGTTATAACGGCCTAGTTTACAGGGGTTAGGCAACCCAAGGTCCTGGAGTGGCAGTGTTTCTGGTTTTCATTCCATCCAAGCACGATTACAACAGTTTCATCTATTATTCAGAGCCTGAGAAGAATAAATAAATAAAACTGAACGGTTAAACAACTGACTACCTCCAGGTAGTCATGGTCACTTATGTTAATTAAGCCAATTCATTAATCAAATTATGCACGTATAGGTTTGGGTTGAGCAAAAACGAGGAGCATTTCTGGCATCACGTGATATGGCTTGCCTTGCTCTGGCTCTAGGATTTTTGGACGGTTGGATTTTGTGGCCTGTAATACCGTTTGAAATCCACTCCATGTCTTTATAGCCGCTGGAGCCGAACGCACGACACTGCCTTTAGCTGTGACTGACAAGGAGAGAGAACAGCGATACATTTTGGCGAAAATCATCAAATTATCAGGTTAAATGGTCAGATAGGACCCTGTTATATTGACAGTGGAAGAAGCCTCCATGTACTAACGTTTGTTGTTTTACTCCCACATTTTCACATCACAGCCCAAATTACTGTGCTTAAAGTTGAGTTCCCGCAAATGGGAAACACTTGTCAATTCAGGAGGCCTCAAAATGGATGCTGCTCCTTGTAACGCCTTTATGAATATTTAACTGGCATCTTGCATTTCTGATTCTATATATATATATATATATATATATATATATATATATATTAAATCTCTTAATAATAATCAGAAAGCCAAAACTCAGCAGTTAGAACATTGTGACCCGTTACTGGCAAACCGTATGCATTATTATGAATTATTAATAAAATTAAAAACCTAATCAAACAGCCACGGGCACCTCCTTGGGCTTAATTGGTAATAATTAAATCTGTGGACTTGACGTGCTTCAGATATTACAGTTGGATTATTTTTTGAAGTTTTCATGCTACCTGGATCACATTTCTGCTAAAAAAAAAAAGAAAAAAAGAAAGAAATTCAGTTTTCACAGGAAGGGCGTCTTTTAACAGGTCTGCCCCCACCTCTGCTGCTGTCCCACCCCCAGCGGGAGAAGGCGATGGCTCTACACCGCAGCCCCCCCCCAACCTCACCAGCAACCGGCGGCTGCAGCAGACACAAGCCCAAGTGGATGAGGTCAGTATCAACAGGTGCCACGCATGCACACCCACGTGCACGCACACAGTTAAACTTGCGCATACACGCACGCATACGTGTGTGTGTCGGTGCGTGTGTTTGTCTACAGACTTTAATGAGTGCCATTGTGCTTTGAGCCTGTTATCTGCCGTCGTTTTCCACGTTCCTCAGTCTCTCCCCTCCGCTCTCTCGGGCCTCCTTTTGTCCCCGCAGGTGGTGGACATCATGCGCGTGAACGTGGACAAGGTCCTGGAGCGGGACCAGAAGCTGTCGGAGCTGGACGACCGGGCCGACGCCCTGCAGGCGGGCGCCTCCCAGTTCGAGACCAGCGCCGCCAAGCTGAAGAGGAAGTACTGGTGGAAGAACCTGAAGGTGACGCTGCGCGTGCGCGATCGGCGCCACGAAAACGCTCGATGCGCCGTCCAAAACCGTTAAACGGCTAAATGTGCTCCTGCCTTTTGATATATGTGACTTGCTTGTCTGCTGTCTTGTATATCTCTGTTTTTTATGCCAGGGAATTTTGATTTCAATGGGATTTTTTCCCTGGTTAAATGAAAGTTAAAAATAAATAAATTAATTAATTAATTAATTAAAAAGAAAATTCCTATGGAGGGAGCGTTGACGCCTGACTTGGCAGCAACGCTAAGCCTGGTGTAGTGTAGCAAGCACATGGCTGAAAATGAATGCTGAGTTGCGATCTTCGAAGTTCAAATGGTGTGTGTGAGCGAGCGTGTAATGGTGTATGTGAGAGCGTAATGCAGACTGGTGGACGGGGCACCGTGCACGTGTGCGTGTGTGTGTGTGTGTGAGTATGTTTGTGTGTGTGTGTGTGTGCATGTGTGTGTGTGTGTGTGTGTGTGCGTGTGTGTGTGAGAGTGTGAGTGTGTTTGTGTGTGTGTGTGTGTGTGTGTGTGAGAGTGTGTGTGTGTGTGTGTGTGTGTGTGTATGCGGGGTGTGTGAGGGCGTAACGTAGACGGGACCGTACGTGCAGAAGAGGACGCACTGATCTGCCTGTTTCCCTTTGTCCCCTACAGATGATGATCATTCTGGGGGTGATATGTGCGATCATCCTCATCATCATCATCGGTAAGGACCCCTGCCCGGCGAATCTGAGTTACCTGCCCTCGTACTGCTGCTCCGCTAAGCTACAGCGTCTGCCACTGTGATGCGATCTGTTCACCTCTACCTCTTACCTCTTCATCTTTGTCTCAGTCCCCCTTTCCATGTCCTAACTACCCTCTCCTGGATTGTCGGTCCTCTCTCTCTGTCTTTCCGTCTCCTATTCCCCCCTTCTGTCTCATCCTCCCATCTTTCTCTCTACTGTGCCCCCCCCCCCCTTGCCCCATCCTTCACCCCTCTTTTTCTTTGTCTGTCACCTCTTCTCTTTCTCTGATGCTCGGTTCTCACCTCTCCTAGTCCCCTGCCTTGCTCTCTCTCCGCCCCTCCCTTTCTCTCTCTCCTCCCCACCCTTTCTTTGTGTAAGATGATGTTGAGGCAAAATCAGTTTTTTCACACCATGGGTTTTTTTGTGTGTTTTTCGTTCCCTTTCTCTGGGAAAACGATATTAAAAATTTAGGCGGGTAGGCAGGACGTGATGTCAATGAAGAAGGGTTTCTCGGACTGATGTTCCTGGTGTTTCTACTGTGTTATTTGGGCATCTTTATTTTTTATCTCTGTTCCTGACTCTTCCCCACATCTCTTCTTCTTTACAGTCTACTTCAGCTCCTAAAAGACACCACGCCCTTAATTTAAACTTCGAACTCAACCGAAGATCCCTGAAATAAAGCAACAGGGAAGAGAAGGGACACGTGCACCTCTGCTGGCTCACTGCCCATCCTCCTGGCCCTTCTCGCCAGGTTTTTGTTTGTACATATACACCCTAGCCTTTCTGATCTGTATGAATATGACTCCCACTGCTGTCTATGTAACAGAAACGCAAACAAACAAACAAACAAACAAAAAAAAAAACACAGTAAGTCTCGTGGTTGGCTATAGTTGAATAGCAGTCATGATGTTGTATAGTTTTACTCTGAGGCGTCTTTTGTAGGTTGTGTGTGTGTGTGTGTGTGTGTGTGTGTGTGTGCGATTGTGCCTTTTTAAATGTAACCATGTCATTGCCTTTGGCTTGAACTTGTTGCCTGTTGACCAGCGTTGTCCTTCTTGCAGGAATTATTGTGCACCTTTCTCTCTGGGAATTTTGTGATATTTTTCTCTACTATCTTTGCACAATGGATTGTTATAAACTGAAACATTGGTTTCTAGTGATAAATATTTTCAACCCTTTATCTCGCCATTTTTATAGGCGTACAGCTGTGGTGGTTTTTACCGAGCCTCTCTAGCCTTACTGAAGAAGCATTTTCTGCTCTCTCCCTTTCTTGGTCTTAAATCTTGTCCTTTTTGTAAACATGTAATTGTGTACTGCAGTTAGATTTTTTTTCTCATTGCCGAAACACAATACTCATTGAAAGCAGTGTAACTGTATGCTATCTAATTGTAAATACGTTGTTGAGGATTTTTGTGTGTGTGAAGGGTAACTATATTGTAAATGTGTGATAACTGCCAAGTGGCCAAGATGTCCCTGTAAAACAAATTCCAATTTTCGGAATTATCATTTGAAAATTGCAAGTGGGCCCCTTTTAAAATGTTTTTGCTCTTCTGTGGACACCTGCATGTAACCAGCTTCTCTTCACTGCACAGCACACACCATTGGTTAACTACAGTGTACAGAGTGAGAAGTACTCTCTTCCACTGCAGTCAACTGTGGATCCAGGGCTATGCAGCTACTTGTTGCATAATCTTCTGAACGACTGCATGCTGAACATAACTTAGTTGAAAATGGGAGGTGGACAGGACTTTTTTGTTTTCAGTACATGGACAGCTGCTTTAACTCTGAACATTGAAGTTGAGTCCGGTTCCGTGAACTGATTCGAATAAGCCGCTAATGGAGGTTTAATCTGGTAGTATACATTTTTCGGTTTTTTTTTCCGGCCTGTCAGACCAGGACGGCTCGACAGGCACCTGAATTACCGTCCCGGGTCAACCGCCTCTTTGGCGGTCTGCAGATTACGCGGCCGTGGTGCGTATGTCTTAGCATGATAAAATGGGGCTGTCCTGCGGCCTTCCGTCTGTTCCGATGATACACGGTCCAGTCTGAGTAATCTCTCCCCCACCCTGCGCTTCTGTGACAGTGCTTCTCACCCTAAACGACGTTACACCCCCCCAAACAAAGTAAAGTTATTTTAATAGGATACCTCCTGCTGGTGTTTCAGATGCTGCTGTGTTGGTGATTGGTGGCAGCCTTGTAGCTTAAATGGTCGCCTTGTCTGTCGTTTATTTTATGGAGGGCTGTCTTGCTCTTGCAAGAGAGATGCCGCTCCATACCCCTTTCATCAATAGCCTAACTAGATTAGCTAGCTTAGAGCAGCAGCCCACCCAAACAGACACAAACCATGTTTTTACAAATTGACACGGAAATTGCCTTTAAAAATAAATAGATAACAGAGAAAATGAGAACTGTTACTGTGTACTACTGGATGCTAGAAAAATTTTGTTGCCTGTTAATTCAACCCATCTTCAAAATGCTATTCAAATTGCGCATTACAATTTTAGGAAGAAAGCGTATGCTATGGGCTGTCGATCAAAGATTGATAACTGGCTAACTGACCCTGCTCCACCCTCAATGCTGCGGACCATTTGAGATGCACATATTTCTATCTGTACGACTGAGAATTGACTGAAGAATACTTTGCTGAAATCACAAAGAAGGGGTTTGCGAAATAAACGTTATCCTCTGCCTTAGGTTAAAAAGGGATGCAAATTATTTAACTGACAAAAAAAAATATGAAGGTGTTTCGTAATTTTAAAAAAAATGTGGTTATTGTATGGACTATGACACAGTTCTGCCCTGGAACTTGGGTTACCCTCTGTGTGTGTGTGTGTGTGTGTGTTTCTTGTGATATGTGACAACCCAATAAACGGAATGGATGCCTGAGCTTAAATCTGAAATCTCTGATGCTGTTGAACAAAGAAACGACGATGACGTCATCGTTTGTTTTTAGTATGGTTTCAAGCGAGTGTTCTTGGTGGAGGAGGTGCCGCCTCACAACCTGGGAGACAGGCTGTCAGGTGACAAGTGTTAAATATGAGGGTGGGGGAAAAAAAGTGAATGAAATGGGCACACAGGACTTACAATTCCTTGGTTTTGCTCATGTCACTTAACACTGCTAGCATCAGCATTACCTTAATAACTGCATGTACTGTTTTACTACATAAGCACAGCCTATACCGGCTTCCCTTCATTTCACACCTCATTGTCGGTGTCATTAAATTTATAATTAAGTTTCAAAGCTGAATGCTAGCTCTAAGCAATTTATTCTCGCTATCCAATGTACTGTACTACAATGTTCCTGGATAAAATGTTCAATGGTTGCACAATTCAGAACCAAGAAAGGAAAAGTAATCTTGTTTTAAGACTTATGCCAGGTTTTGGTTGACTTCCCCGTATACTGAGCTTGGACGTATGCTTGGCCACAATAGGCCTTGTTTTGCAACTAATTTATAAGTCACTGGGGACACAGGTCCCCTTTTCCTCCCTGGGGGGGGGACCATATGCTGTGTAACACTGAAAGTAATTCACACTTTGGCACATTCCTGGTGTTCCAAGGTGAAGGTGGGCACCATCAATAATGGAATTATAGGACCTGCAATGCGGTCCCTGCATTCCGTTGGCATTTCACGGTAAGCCCTATGGTATTACTTGTAGCTTATTGGCTGTCCCTTGCGTGTTGTTTAACGGACAGCGCCTGGTATTCATTTAACATCTTCCTTAATTTATTGCACCTTTCTAAAAAAAGAGAAAGAAAATGTTGTTCTCACCTGGAGCTCTTAAACTTGATCTGACTTTTCTTTTTGTCTTTTTCGCTGTTCTGGCAGATTCCTCTTCCTTTCCTGTCAAAATAATGTGTCATGTGTCAGAAGGAATACAATTTATCTCTCACAATGCAAACAAAGTGCAATTTTTTACAACTCAAAACAGTGACAAACATTTTTGCTGAACTTACATGTTTATTTAAACAACATGAATGAAAATAAACTTTATGCAACATTAATACAAATCTTACAATAATTTACAAATCTTACAATTACATACGTATTTAATTACAAATATAGCATCTATACAATGCACAGGAATTTTGTTAGATTAGATTATATTATATTTTATTGTCATTCGTGGCCCGTGGCATGTTATTCTATTTATGTCTCAGGAGCAGTAGTTCAATTGAACTAACGTTATATCGTTAATGGGTTAAATGATGACATTTGATTAATTGTGCACCTGCATTTCTGAAAAGCCGGCTGCAATTTTTATCCCTGGCAAGGAGGAGTGCGGCTGCGTGGCCCGTCCACCCTGCCGACAACGTGCACAGCACAGGCAGGAATAAATTATGACGTCACACAATTCTTCCTGCAGCTGCACGTGGAAAGGGGCACAGTTTTTTTTTCTTTTTTTCTCTTCCACCCCTGAAATAGGCCTCGGGAAGATACGAAGACCTAAATACAGGTCAATGGTGTGCCTTAGAGAGACGATCCTTTGGGCTAAAATGATGTTATATTTTTGGGTTTAAAATCGATTTAATATTAATTAAATCCATAAACGATTTAAAGGCATTCCGTTTTCCAGAAGATTTAGTGAGAAGCTGTAATCGGGGGGTAAAATATATTTAATGACAAACTCCTTGTAACCATTAAATCTTACTAATAGATTGTGGTAATTTGATATATTTACTATTATTTTTTGCATGACTGATACAGGATATTTTTGGTGTGCACGTTTATATTTGTGGGGCTGTGGTTTAGAGCACATAATAGAATAGCGGAGCAGGTCAATGGTTTTTTTTCCCCCTGGGAGAAATATAGCTAGAAGCAGCAACGTGACCCTGAAGCCCCGTGCAAGGAGCACCGCCCCACCAACTAAATGAGTGGACAGGCGTTCAATTGTAGGCGGAGATTCGGTTTTCCAGCAACCAATAATATTTCGTCAAAGATCTGTGGACACATTAACACGTGTATCTGTGCGTGTCTGGGGCGGCGGAGTGTGTTTATGCCACAGAAATCAACGAGCAGTCGTTCGGAAGGAGGCAAGTTCAGCGGGCTGGTGGCATTAGTAGTACGTTAAAGCGTATTTAACGAACGTGTCAAATCCAGATTTTCCCTCTGTGGACGGTCAAATGAAGAACGTCGTTACGCTTCTACACACAAAAAAATGATCCAGTTAACTTGATGAAAAGGTAAGCTTAGCCATGTAGCTAACATTTGCTAGCTATGGGAGTGGCGTCTATCCGTGCAGCCAACACTGTGTCAAGTGCGACTTGCCCGTATGAAACTGTACCTTCTCAAATGCCAACTGCCTTGTATCATTCGGTATGTTAAGGAACGCGCGACAGAACCCCCTCATGTTTCAAAGCGATTGTAATAATTAAACGTTACTTTTGTGTTGATGTAACGTTAGCTAGGTGCCCTGCGATAAAGACTAAGTAACTTAGAAACGAAATGTTTGTTACATGCCAAGCACTGTTTGACAGTTAGCGGTTTAACGGTTGTGTACACTGTTCTTGGCTGTCTCCACTGGAGAACGTCGTGTTATGCTTATTGTACGCCAAGTACAGTTTGCCAGTTTTAGTTGGCCGCATCACGAGCCGTAAGATTTAACCATTGATGCGCGTGGCTGGACTGCGAACTACTTGTGTCGGTGCTGTTGTGTAGCCTACATAATGACTGTTTTTGTTGGCTGTGCACCGTGTACACCTCTACCATGGAACAGAACGCGTTGCGCGTGGGTGCGGTTTTTGGCTGAGCCCATTTAAAAACAGGAAATCGCTGACTCTGGCACCACCGTTCGAGAAATGTGAGTGTGTGTCATGGCCTGCAAGCTGTCTTTCAAACATGTTTTTGCATTTTGCGTCGTATAGCTTTAGCGCATGCATGCTATAATTCCGTAACTGGAGGTCCGACGTATATGCTGGTTTTTGTCCCAACCACTTACCCTTGCTAAGGGCCGTACACGCCAGTCCTGGTTCGCTCCTGTATTGGAACCGCAGTCAAACAAACAAAATGAATCAGTTATACTTGTGCCGTTAGTAGCTCAGGACTTAAAAAAAGAGAGTTGTTTGTCGAGACTATAGTAGGCCTATATTATATATGTAATTAAAAGTAATTTATGTCTACTACCTATTGTTATTTGCAAACGTATATATTTGCATTGCCTATAGTTACATTCGATTCGGAAATAAGTTAATTTTAACATCTTGTAAATGAAAGAAATGATTAACCCGAAACTGTCATGAAAAAGAGAAGAACAAAAAACAAAAATAAACCTGTGTCTTTAAATAATGGGGCAGATTTTCTAGGTCACTGCTGTACCCCATGCAGCTGCAGTTCAACAAAATTTCCACAAGAGGGGAGTAGAATTGCTTTAAATAATAAGATAAATATTAGATGAACAGTTGATTTGGTTAATCTGGCTCTTCAAGGTTGCTGAAGATGCTTCTTATATTGGTAGAGGTCACTTCAGTGTGAAGATTGTAAGGATTGAACGTGCACTTAATAGTACATGCCTGAAGCTGGACAACTCTATTTGCGGTCGGGGGCTGGGGGGAGGGAGGTGCAGTGTCAATGGGTTCAAGTCAGCATGTGCTTTAAAAACGGCAAAGCGCATGTGCAATGGTGTGTGACCGTAAACATTAATTATTAATCATTAAACGTATTCTGGGCTTACGTTAAGCAGAACAGAAGTTATGGTAGGGGGCCTCAGAAGTGTAGTAAAATTACAGGAATGGAACATGTTCAAATGTGTATTGTAAAAATGTGGATTTTTTTTTCCTTTTATATTTTTAAATGCTTGATTATGGTATGGTTTCTTGCTGACTGTAAGGTGTATCAGAAGAAAGACGCACGTTTCAGGATGCAGTACAGTGATTTAGGTTACTTTACAGTGATTTATTATTATTATTATTATTATTATTATTATTATTATTATTATTATTGTCCATGTTGTTGTTGAAATGGGGGTGGCACTATGGTTCTGTGAGTAGCACTTCCGCCTCACAGCAAGAAAGTCCCACTTTTCTGTGTGGAGTTTGCATGTTCTCCCCATGTCCTTGTGGGTTTGTCTGGTTTCCTCCCACAGTCCAAAGACATGCCGGTTAGATAGAAAGACAGATATAGAATTTGCATTTACTGCAAGTGCCTGAATATTTAAACTTCACTAGCACTTCTGCAGTCTGGCTGTTCATTTTAACTGGTTGGTTTGGGGTGGAGCAGGCTACTGTTACAGCTGATAAGCTGTCCAGTCCTCTCTGTGGGTGCAGGTTTTTGTTTTAGCTCAGCACTAAGCCACCTGATTCTACCTATCAAGGCCGAGATCGAAGTCCATGATTAATTAATTAGCTGAGTCAAACAGTCAGAAAACATTGCACGCACTGCTGATATGGGCGGGTTCTTTGGATTGATCAATGGATTTATCGTTTATCAGCATGTGTATGCACTGTAGTTTAAATTCGCCACACAAGTAACAAACAAGTAATCTCTCCACCGGACTGAAAATGGATTTTCATCCAGGTCAGATCCAAGAAGCCAGGTGGGCGGAGCAATTAACAGCTTTAATTGGCCAATTAATTGCTGAGTAATGCCATCCTGTGGCTTTCTGGGCCCGAATCCAATTGACGAATGTGCCACAATTTTTTTTTTTTTTTAACTTATCTTATTTCGTTTGTCTCAAAACATTATCCCAGTGTATAAAGTAGCTAAACCTAATATGGTGTTACTGGCAAAATGACCCATGTAATTCCTTTCTGAGAAATCAACTCGAATGTACCCCTACCCAAAATAGAGATGGCTAAATTGCTTGTCTCGCTCCCCCCCCTCTTGCGCCGTTCCGCTCCGGGACAGTATGAACTCATTGCGTTTCTATTTCAGCATCTCCTGTAATTCGCAGACGGTGATTATCTCCGGGGACAGGGCCCTGTTATTTTATTTCCCGCTAAGTCACGCTTGTCAAACGCGGGGCCCTGGAGCGCCACACCGCGTGCCGGTCTTAAGGCTTTAAGTCAATAAACCGCCACTTATGACCTGGAGGACAAGATGTGCTGGTCCTTAAGCCAATCAACGACGGGAATGTATCACTGGCGTGGAAATGCACCGAAAACCGGCAGACGCAGTGGTCCTCCAGGACTGGAGTATTGGTCCCATGCTCTTGGCGAAATAGGCTATAAGCAGGTTGTGGTCATATGGCGTTTTCCCGCAGTACTATTATTCCTCAAGATTTTAAAGTGTTCATCTGGTTTTATAATACTGATCATTTAAATTGTTGACTTTTTAATGGGTTTTTTTTAAACGAACGTTACTATATTTTACAGAATATTCACAGTAAGGAATGTAATGGTGAATGAAGCTCTGTGTTGAATCGGAATCAAAATCGCAGAGAAAAACGGCAGTGACACCTGGGAGTGACGACGAGTAACAAAAAGTCAAACCCCCCTCTTTTATTCCCCTTATTGGTCAATCGCGGTGACCAATGGGCAGCTGGTTGGAGGAAGCGAACTCACAGCCGGGGACACGTGCGCTCTGCGTATACATAGGAGGTGAGGAGGAAGAGCGTGCATTCTGCGTTGGCCAATCAGAATGTGTGCTGCGTATTTCGCTTTATGCAATGAACCCGAGAATGTGCGAACAGAGGCGACCCCCGTGTGTTTTGTGAGATTTTAGTGGGTACTAGTCGTGATCTCCCATCTTTTCATAAAACAATACCGCGCAGCCGATTGCTGTTCTCACCTCTCTGTCTGTCGCCATCCCACGCGCATCCGTGCATCTCCGCGTCTCTGGTATGTTTTTTTTATTTTTTTTATTTTATGGCGATATGTTATAACGTGCGGTGCTTGACAGCTATTTTCTCTATTATTGCGCTTATTTTATCTGTCGCTGGTTCATGTTGAAGTTATGCTAAATTGAGCTGAGAGATTTATGACGCAGCGTTATATTTCAGTTAAATGTCTCCATCACAAATGTCGTGTATGAAGTGTACTCTTTCCAAAATGAGGCGATGTCAAGAAACGAAAGCAACTTATATTCTGTTTCAGAAGTTTGATTGCATGCTCACGGATGACGTTTGTCGTGTATGCATTCTGCCAAAGAAAATATGTATTTATTTTTGTTGCAATAAATATAGCCTGTATTTTCAGTTATTATACTGTAAAGGCAGTTTTTACATTTGTGATCACAATTTTTAATAAAAATATTCATTAAAATATACACATTACGTTACACATTTTTGCAGTCTGTTTTTCATATGAAACGCATTGGTCGTTAATGGAGTTCAAAATACTATCGAGGGAAGTTTTATTTTGACTTCAAAAGTCTGATATTCCCCATTCACTTTAATGGGAAGCTCCAATATTTTGCCCTTTAGTTCCGGGGCTTCGCAGGCTTATGTTATCTGAAGGTGTGGGGGCACCTGTCTAGTTATATATGCATGTCTATGGTTTTCCCACTGCCCTGGAGGACTTGAAATTCCTGATTTGTTAATGGTTTAAAATTAGGCTATTTAAAAGTCTAATGAAGGATGATTTGCCCTCTTAAGGCTACATTGTGCTTTAAAAGGCTCACAGTACAATGGATAATTTCAGCGACCAAAAGTATGATTGGATTTTCCTCGCTATAGCTGCCTTTTTTTTGTGGAGGGCTGAAAGAGTAGTTTGAGCCCATGACCGGGTCATGTAAGCTGCCCAATGTGATTTATAGTAGCCTAAATATAGCACTTGCTTGTTTCACATCAGCCAGGAATACTGTTTGGCAACTGTGGATCACACCCTGAAATTAATTCTGTTTACGTGTCCTGCTAAAAATGGTTTTTCTAGAGTGTACCAGAGCGAGTCTAAATAAAGACTCCCAACTGTGCAGGCATTGCCAGGGTTATCTGCTGATATAGACAGATTTTTATTGCCAAAACTTCCAAATTACAATTGTTCCCCCCCCCCCCCACACATCCCCACTTATCTTTGTCTGTTTGCAGCTTTTCATGATCATGGTCATGGTCTCCCTCCCATTATTTGCCTTGGGTGGGAGGGGGGGGGGGGGTGGGGGTGGGAGAGGAAAAAACTGAAATAAAATGTAGAAAATGACCCTAGACCCTGTGCTTGCCATTGCTGGATGTCAGGCTGGTGATTGGCTCTGTGTTATGACGCAGCTTAAAACAGCGGATGTCCAGCGTTAGCTCTACTGTTCGGTTTCTGCAGCCCCATTTTTTTTTCTCTCAGTATTTTTTCCCTTTTTTTGGTTGGGGGGGGGGGGGGGGGGCGGCATAGTCAGCCCACCAGTGTTCCTCCATGCTTTCTGTGACTCACTGCCGGGGCAGCTGTCCGTCCTGCTCCCGGGAAGGAGTGCGATTTTCGCGCATTTTGCCATGTGTTCGTTGCAGGCGCCCGTTGCCAAGCGACGCACCCTAGCTTCAGGGGGCTCGAAGGAACGCGCGCCAAAATCTCAGGGTTCGAACGGGAGGCCTGAAATACACGCACGGAAACGACTATCCACGCGGGGTTATGATGAATACGATGGCGTAGAAAAATAGCGGGTGCACTTTTTCCTGTGGCATCAGAAATGCAGAATGTGTAGAAAATGGTGTCCCTTTGAAGACGGTGGCATGGTCCGTATGACTGACACTTGGTCTGAAATGACCTCTTTAATGCAATGAAGTGAAAGGGTACTGTAGAAGACACAGAAAGGGTATTCTTACAAGAGGTGTGAGGTCATTCTTACAGGACGTGTGAGGTCATTCTTACAGGATGTGTGAGGTATTCTCACCCGATCCTTTTTTCTTTTTAAACAGCTATTTTTTGCCAGTCCAGAGGATGAACTCAAAGTCCAGGCTACAGCACAGACGTGCGCTCTGGCATGTCCCCGGTTCATTGTGGAAGTGACCTCGCCTGGCTTTACAGCTTCGTGTCGGAGCTCTCAGTGGTCAGCTGAGAGTGGACATGAGGACTCAGTGAGGGCCTGAACTCTGCCTGAATGGACCTGCCCACTCGAATGTTAAAAGTGCATTTTCACCACAGAGCAAGCTGTTGGGGACGTGCCCCACAGCCAGTTTGGCGTGAAGTGGATGCAGTGGCTGGCTTTTGTTTCGTTAGATTCTAGCATGCTTCGCCGCTATGGGGTGTACGGTGACAAATGTGTGATTGGAATGTTCTTGACTGAACGTTCTATTGCTGATGTAACAGTCACTGCTAGTGGCTGAATGCAGCTGAGTTCTAGAACACTGGCTTAGAATTTTGAGGGGGAAAAAAACATCCTCTTCAAAGGATTTAAAATCTCTCTTCCTGCAGGTTTGGTGTGATTGGCAGCTGTTCCTGTATTCTGACTGGCTCCTTCTTTGTCTCTCCAGGTGCTATCAAGACTTCAAAAGACAGAAAACACCTCTACAATCCGGCGAGAAGACTTACAGAAACTACGCAATTTTTCCTGACAATTTTCACTTTGTTAATATTCTTTCCGGACTGAAACGGGTGAAAAACAATGCTCTCCTTTGCTTGGAAAATACCATCAATGATTCGCGTCTGTAGTCCCAGCAGCCCCACCTAGTGTTGGAATATTGCAACTGCATTCTTTTTGAGATTTGTGTGAAAAATTGATCAATCTGCCAGCATCTTGTTCCTTTATTATGAGTGATGATAATTCCGACTCGGCCCCTGGCAGTGACATGAGGGGTGGTATGGGCGGGGCCGAGGAGTTGTCCGGGCAA
>NC_049203.1:4110067-4112567 GCF_013347855.1 Anguilla anguilla
AGTTTCACCTTACAGTACACTCTCAAAAACACTGAGTTTCACCTTACAGTACACTCTCAAAAACACTGAGTTTCACCCTCAACAACACTGAGTTTCACCTCAGAGCACACCCTCAAAAACACTGAGTTTCACCACTGAGAACATCATCCTGATATTTTATGTACACTACATTTAGAGAAAAGTTTGCATACTAAACAGCTTTCTCATCCAGTGTACTCAACAGCTGTACTCGGTAGTGTGCGAGCGTGCTGACTGGGGCGTGGCCTGTGTCTCCCTGTCTCTCAGGACACCTTCTCCATGGCGGTGTCCTTCCTGTCAGGGAAGGTGGTGTACATCTCGCCGCACGGCTCCTCCCTGCTGCGCGGTAAGCTGGAGCTCCTCCAGGGGGCGCTGTTCTCCGAGCTGCTGGCCCCGCAGGACGTCAGCACCTTCTACAGCGGAACCGCGCCCTGTCGGCTGCCCCACTGGCCCACCTGCATGGACTCAGGTACCCGCCCCCCGCCCCCCCCACCCCCCTTCTGCAGCAGGGGTGTCCGGTGTCGTCCGAAAAAGGGCCGGTGTGGGTGCAGGTTTTTGTTTTAGCCCAACATTCTACTTATCGAGGTCTTTGAGGCCACCATTAGTTAGTCAGTAGAATCAGGTGTGTTAGTGTGGGGCTAAAGCAAAAACCTGCACCAAACACCGGTCCTTTTCGGACGGGACTGGACACCCCCGAGCTACAGGTTACCCTCAATTTGGACACACTGATTGGCGTTGTCCAGATGGAACGTATTTACTGAAGCCCCTCCCCCCTCCCTCCTCCCTCCCCAAAACGCAGCTGCGTCCCCCATGGACTGCGCCGAGGAGAAGTCCATGTTCTGCCGGATCAGCGGAGGGGGGCGGGAGTTCGAGGGGGGGGCGCGCTACCACCCGTTCCGCCTGACGCCGTACCAGCTGACGCTGCGCGACTCGGACGCCTGCGACCCCCAGCCCTGCTGCCTGCTCATCGCCGAGAGGGTGCACTCCGGATACGAGGGTACGTACCGACTCCATTACCCAGGATGCTCTCCTCCACCGGCCGGCCCCCTTTCTCAGCTGTCCTTAACCCTTTCAGGCGTGAGGTCACAAATAAGCGATGAGAGTGTTCTTAACTGAGCGTTCTGATGCTGATGTCACAATCGCCGCTGGTGACTGAAAGCGGTTCTAGAACACCGACTTTGAATTCTGAAAAGCTCTCTCTCTGCTCCTCTTCCTCAGCTCCCCGTATTCCTCCTGATAAGAGGGTCTTCACCACCAGCCACACTCCGAGCTGTCTGTTCCAGGAGGTGGACGAGAGGTGGGTGTGTCCGTGTGTGTTTTTGTTCGATGTTGCGTGTGCACGTTTGCTTATGAGTGAATGAGAAGCCGTATTTGTGTCAAGTGTCACGTTGTACACGTGTGTGTTTTTGAGTAAGATTGAGCAAGATCGTTTTTACACTTTGCGCGTGATGTGATGTTTTGTGTGTGTGTGTTTGTGTTTTGCGGTGTGTGTGTGTGAGTGTGTATTTGACTATGTGTGTGAGTGTGTATTTGACGGTGTGTGTGTGTGTGTGTTGCAGGGCGGTGCCGTTGTTGGGGTACCTTCCCCAGGATCTTGTGGGGGCGCCTGTGCTGCTGTACCTGCACCCCGACGACAGGCCTGTCATGGTGGCCATCCACAAGAAGAGTGAGTCAAAAACTCTCTGTGTCCCCCGCGTTCTTCCCAGAGACGCCTGTGGCCGCGCGCCCTGCCCTGCCCTGCCCTGCCCTGCCCACGCGCCCTGCCCACGCGCCCTGCCACGTAGATCCACCTGGAGCCGAGCATGCTAAAGCGCTAGCCGCTAATCCGCCATCTCTGGTCACACGGACAGTAGCCTTACGGCTAGCACTGCCCACACGCAGCAGAGACGTCATCGCTCTGTGTGTGTGTGTGTGTGTGTCTCTGCAGTCCTCCAGTTCGCCGGGCAGCCCTTTGACCACTCCCCCTTGCGTCTGTGCGCGCGGAGCGGGGAGTACCTCACCATCGACACCAGCTGGTCCTCCTTCGTCAACCCCTGGAGCCGCAAGGTGGCCTTCATCGTGGGCCGGCACAAAGTCCGAACGTAAGCGCCGCCCCCCCCCCCGCCCCCCCGCCCCCTCCCCGCCTCTGCCTGTCTCTGTCCCGTCTCTGTTTGCCCCCTGTCCTGTATCAGTCCTTCTTCCTGTCCTGTCCGCCTGCTCCCTGTCCCGTCTCTGCTCCCTGTCCCATCTCTGCCCCCTGTCCCATCTCTGCCCCCTGTCCCCTCTCTGCCCCCTGCCTCGTCTCTGCCCCCTGTCCCGTCTCTGATCCCTGTCCCATCTCTGCCCCCTGTCCCCTCTCTGCCCCCTGCCTCGTCTCTGCCCCCTGTCCCGTCTCTGATCCCTGTCCCATCTCTGCCCCCTGTCCCCTCTCTGCCCCCTGCCTCGTCTCTGCCCCCTGTCCCATCTCTGCTCCCTGTCCCCTCTCTGCTCCCTGTCCCGTCTC